>NW_004797388.1:825853-828725 GCF_000002075.1 Aplysia californica
GGGGGGGGTAATTAAGGGCTGTTGCTGCCTCATCCTCCAGTACTGGGGCATCACAAAACAATTTTTCTTCCTCTGATAATCTAGGAAGATATATGCAATTAGTAAATTGTTCCATACGTTCTGAAATAAACTCAAAAGATTTATTACGACTGTTAACTTAATTGTAAACGTTTTCGTGGTGTTTTCCGATTTCTTTTACAATATCCGTTTCCATGTGGGTGCGTCCTCCAGAGGCGTTTTGGATTATTTTAATGGTATTAACGTTGAACTTACACTTCTCTCGAGATAAACAGTATTTTAAACATTTTTCGCCACCTCTACCCGTTTTAAACCGTCTCTCAACTGTGCCCCCCCCACCCCCGTGCTTTCTTGAACTCATCAATTCCCAATGTACTTTTGGACTTTGCAATCGCTTGACACATGTTATATTAATTATCCAGAACAGTGTCAATTTTTCTTCTAAAGAATTTAGACGTGATTTCAGTAGCTTATGTTTGTATGAGTATTCTCTTGCTTTGAAACGACTGTATTGCTGAGAAACTTCTGCTGCATCACATTTGATCATTTCCCATTGTAAATGGGGGTCAACATCTTTGTATTCATCTCTAATAGAATGTAAACATTTTATAATTATTTTACAATAAGCAGGGTCTTTAAGGAGTTCAGTATTTAGTTTATATTGCCCTTTCCCAAACTTGAAATTTGAAAACTCAAACAAAGTCACTACCAAACTGTGATCACCTAAACCTATTCCCTATACAACGGACTCTTTTATAGCAGAGACAAGAGACTCACGAGCAAAAATATAATCAAGTCGTCTGACAATCATTGGGCTACCTCTGCTCCACGTGTTGGCTTTTTCCAAGGGATGCAGAAATCCCCATGAATCTGTCAGACTTATAGTGAGTATGAAGTTTTTAAAATATTGACATATTATGTCCTTCCTATGAGCCGCTCACGAAATTATGTCTAACTCCCCAACAGCTATGTTAAAATCCCCATGCATCATAATAATTATATTTCCATTGCCTTCATCAGCCAAATATTGCTTTATTTGAGTACAGAGCCCGTCTATGAACGCTATTTCCCCCCTTATTTCACAAGGTGCATAAACCTTGAAAAAGAACAATTTTTCGCTTTCCATAATAAAAGAAGATATTAAGATCCTATCAGTCCTGCGGATTAAATTTATATCTTGTGCATTCAAGCGTGGATTAAAAAGAGTAACAACGCCTTTACTCCTATTACTTCCATGACTAAAGAGTATGACACCACTCCATTGATTCATTTTGATCTAACTCTGATAAATGACTTTCCTGTATACCTATTACATACAGGCGCGGTTCGTCCATAAAGCACGGTCGTGCAGTGCAGCCCAAATTTTTTTAATGTTTTATTACGTAAAACACTTCTACAATAATAAAATAAAAGACGCCAGCCAGAAACAAACACTAGCCAAATATATCAAAATACGTTTCTCACTGGCGCCGTAACAGTTATCTCTGTGTCTATAGCGTCGTAAAACATCTACTATGCGCTGTATCTAAGCATAGCAGGATATTCAACAGTGGAAACCTGACCTATAAACGGCTCTTTGGGATAACCCAAGCGATGACGACACTCGTAGCGAGTTTGGCGGTACATTGATATTAATAAGACGGCACATCTGAAATGTGCTCCTGCCGAATAGTGCCGAAACACAGCCCACAGTAAGCAATCAAAAAATAAACGCGATAGACTGTGCACTATTATATGCCAAAAATATGTCAGCGCTGGAGCAATCCAGCGGAGTGATCAAGTGAATTGTGATTGGTTCATTGCCTTGCCGCTATTTTAAGTGACTCTGTGACCGTGAACCTGAGGGAGGTGAACGTGACATACTTAAGTCATCGTCCTATGTGTTGTGCTTTTGAACGGTTTTGTAGTGGAGTGGTGAAAGGTAATACTTGAGTGTTCAGTTCTAAAGCAGGATGAATGAAATTGACGTTTAGCTAAAAAAACAGATTTAGTTCTAGAAGTCAAAGCCACAAGTAAAAAGAATGAAAATAGAATCACAGGGTTCTCCCTCACCAACCCAAAGATCCTAAAATTATACACCATCTCATTTACTATGCCCTTGACTATCTTCAACCTAAGATAGCTTAATTGTGCACGCCCACTTTTTAGACCCACGAGCTGCCCCTGATATAATTTTTCAGACCGAAAGACAGCTGATCGTTTCTTATGATTTTTAAATCCCCGTAAATTTTATGTTCCTACCTTGAGTGGTTCATCTAAATTCAATATCGAAAACTTGCTCTCGGTGGATCTTGACCTTCCTCATTTTTTCCTCCTCGAGGGGTTCTATCTTCGGCTTTGTCGTGTCACGTTGAGGGCTGGCTTCTCGATCCCTTGGATGTTGTATCGTTCGCTTCCATAATACATGCACTATAATTCTGACTGTGTCAGGCCCGTGGATTTTCATGACCTTCCTCAGGCTACCGTTGATGAAGGATTGAAATTTGTTTATTAGATCTATCTACTTTGTTTGTTTCCATGTTTCCGATTCATACAATAATACACTTTTTACACTTGTAATGAAAATCCTGATCTTCGTACTTGTCTTGATGCTTCCTGGTCTTCAATCCTGGTATTGACATGAGAGGCTGTTCCTCCTGTATCATCTTTGACACTTCCAAGAAAAAATGGCACAGACCAAGTTTACAGATCCATCTAAATGTCCCCAAGATACTCAGTTGGATTGAGTTGTATTGAATGCTCTGGACATGGTTTTAGTTTCAAGAGAGAAATGTAACGTTGTAAAGGGAGCTCTGGGGCTGTGGGTTGTTCCCCCTCCGCCCCTCTTCCACCTCTCTCTCTCTCTCTCTCTCTC
>NW_004797388.1:829210-831368 GCF_000002075.1 Aplysia californica
TCTCTCTCTCTCTCTCTGGTCCCCTCCGTGTCTCTAGTACCAAGCGTGGGTAACATGAATTTACTATAACTGTAAGTTCACTTTACAATAGACCATAATTCCCCACCTCTTGCACCACAGAATGAGAAAGGGAAAGATTTGAAACTTTGAGCTTCTCTCTCAAAGTTGTCTTAATGAATCTATTGTCGATCTTACTGGTTCTTTTCCATGTTCCAGTCTTTACTAAAACTAAAAACCAAACGAAATAAAATTCTCTCTCCTAAAAGCATCTATGATGTAGGTATTAGCCTCTTCACTTGAGACTCGATTTCAGTTCCCAGTCTATAGTCGATTTTACCGGTACTTTTCAGTGCCACTGAATGGCCGTCATCGTGTCTCTGTGGTTTTACTAATAAATCTCAAACTCAAACATTTATAGACCCAAATTCCCATTGGCACCAGCATCTATAATGTAGTTGTTAGGCGCACATTCTCTGCACACACTCAACACGTGTTTGATTCCCGAGTGTGGGTGTTATATTTTATTGAATATATTCGTTTGTATGTGGAGAGGCTGTCCCCCACTGAGCCCCCATTCACTCACTTGACATAGTTTAGGAGGCGGGCAGCTTGTACCCTGCCTCACCGGACCTACCCGGGCGGACTTGCGTACAGCATCCAAGTGTATAGATGGAGATCATGGAAAATATCACTCCGGAATGAAACTCAAACATAAATGTACCAAATTTCTAAACAGATGGGCGAGGAGGGAAAATCAGGATAAAGTAGCATTTTGGAAAGCATCTGTGCAGAGAAATTAATGAAGAACCATGATCGCCGATGTCTGTCGCAGCTCTGGCACTTGATGCCGATGATGAATGGAAATCACACCTTTTGGGTACAACGGCGAAAAGCTTTGACCAGTGTGCTGCAGACGCCGCAACAGGTGGTTATGATGATGTCAATGCAAGTGTCTGTAGTTCTCTCAACTCGGCTGTACTGGCATCTAAGGTGTTGAGATTAGGCGCTTCTCTGTCGAACGCAGAAAACCCGGATTCGATTCCCAAGAGGGTACTTTTCTCGAGTATCTCAGTCTTTCTACCGGGTTGTTGTATTCCTCTCAAACCGGATTGGCCCTGACAAACAGGGTCCGAAGCCCTACCTATTATTGTGTCGCTGGGGGTGTAAAACATTTACATTAAAGAACTCGGTTGCTGTTCTTTTGTCTAAATTCTGTTTTAGGGGAAGTTCAGCATCTAGAAATGACGTTATGAACATCTCTGATGTCTTTGTCAGGTAATGAAAGTTTGTGGGGTTCCTTTGTTTTGTGTATTTTTGGGGTACTACGGTGACGATATCCTCCCTTCCTCTCTCTTTCTTTCTCTCTCTCTTTCTCTCTCTCTCTCTCTCTCTCTCTCTCTCACTCTGTGTGTCTCTCTGTCTCTCTCTGTCTCTCTCTCTCTCTCTGCCTCTCTCTCTTCTCTCATTCTCTCTCTCTCCTTCCTTTTGTCTTTCTCTCTTCCTCCATCTCTCCTCTGGTGTGTGTGTGGAAGGGGGGGTGTCCGCAACTTTTTAACTATACCTTTCCAATGACTTCTATAGGACACAAAAACCAAGGTTATGAGTTAACCCTTTCAGTAGAGAGCCTAGACTGCACCAATTCTTTCCAGTTCTTCGGGATGATATTAAAAAGGCTCCTACCTAAGTCGTCTCTTTTACTGTAGACGTTTTATGGCCTCATCCTGGATTGGTCTGAACAGGCGTGATCAAAGCCCACCTTCTCAGTATCTCAGTTGTATAACACCTATATTTGAACATTTGATACCCCCAGTTTTTCGTGAACATAATGCATCTGTTGTACCTGTTCCCCGAAAATACTCTATTATTTCATCTTACTGTCAATCCATTTAAACAATCAAAACAATGAACTTAGAACTTTAAAAATGGAATAAAAGTACACAATTTCTGACATGCGAGGCAAAGAATGATACCAATGCACTACAGACGTCAGTGGAACGGGCACAGTGTATTTCTAATTTGGTCATTGCCAACATCCGTTAGGATCATCCTAAGTCGAATCCCAAACATGGGTCGTTTGGAAGCTTTTCAACCAAAGCTGGTGTCTGTATAATATAATTATGTGTAGCGGTTAAGCACTTCGAAGCCTAACTGGAGGGGG
>NW_004797388.1:831545-845371 GCF_000002075.1 Aplysia californica
TTGGGGGCTCTCGTGGCATAGAGGTTAAGATTTTCGCCTTTCATTCAAAACTCCCGGGTTTGAATTGGGTTGCGACGGAAAATTTTTCTTCGCTAAAATTGTCTCCTTTCACCTCCTTTTCTGCTCTCCAGCAATGTTCTGTCGGGTATGAAGTATTTCCCTTTTCCCTCTAGGACCCTGTAGGTCTCCAGGTCTGTGTTAGAATCTAGCCATGACATGTCAGGGTCGAAGCATCTGGCCTCTCAAGTCATCTAAACGGTGTGGATGGGGGCGTAACATATCTAAAATTGCAATATAACTGATACAGTACAAGTCGGCTGCTTGGGAAGCAGAGGGTTAATATCAAGTTACTATCAGCAACACAAAGGTTAATACTTACTCACACTATGTGCACGTGAAGTCGAAGTTTTGGCCGTGAAAGTGGCGGGGGAAAGGGGCAGTACAGCACACTATCACAGTATATAAGGGACAGTTCCCTCACGTAGGTATCTTTGATAAGTTTTGCTGTGAAATAGTCAAGTAGTTTGCTGAGGTGAGTATGTTCTCTGTTTGATTGAGTTTTATTTCGAGTAAGTTTAGATTTATGTTAAAAACTATTTTTTATTTAAATTTCAGTTTCATAATTTCATTTTTGTTTGAGTAGACGTCTTTCTTGTTCGAATGCTGTTTCCTTTTAAAAAAAAGACAAAATAAAGTAAAGTTAATCTCATTATTACAGGTGTATTGTCTTATTGTGAAGACGTAACAAGTACAGTGTTATTAAAGACACTGTCCCTTTAGTTAATAGTCCTATTGCAGACTCGTGTTTAGGGTGCTTACATGGGCACATTGCGTTGATAGTACGTTATTATTTGTATAAACTCTGCAAAGGCTTGTTTCTTGGGTTTGTAAAACAGCCCCCGCCCCCTCGCCCATACCCACACACAAACAAATCTTTTTTTTAGATGTGTGGCACAACTCTTATCAAATAAAATGTACATTAAAACCCTGATTAGGGTTGGACACCCCTTTTGGTTCTTGTCTGTTCCAAATGTCATTGTTTGTCCCATGAGACCTTAACCCAAGGCAGAATGGGATTATTTTACCCCTATGTAATGGGTGCTTTGTTTACAGGTAGAAGCCATCTTATTTTTGGCCATTTCACGAGTAACGAGAATCTTGATCACTTTGCCTTTCAAAAATAACGCTTGGTTTATATATCTGCGCCTGTGGTGTAACATTACAAACATGCGCTTTGCCTCTGTTTCCAGATAGGGAAAAAATCACGGCTGTTTCTTGCTTGTGCGTTGTATTCACTTATGAGAGGTCAAAAACTGCCGGCTGAAAGGTTAAAATATTCTACGTGGTCGTGATAATTTTTTGTCTAGACGAGGCCAAATACATTTGGGTAACTTAAAGTAAAACTAGGTGAGTTAGTCAGTTGTTCGGATGCTAAATTGTCGTAGCTGTGTCAGTTCTCTGCAATACATTGTCGTTCCAGGTAACAAAATTCCTAATTCTCAGTTTCTCCACACGTTCCTATTGCAACAGATGTCGGCTCTGTTGTACTTGGTTGTGGTGGGCGTGGCTACCCTGCTGCCCAGCCCCACCGTCGGACACGGCTATCTGATAGATCCAGCTCAACGCAGTTCCGTATGGAGAGTACAGAAATTCATACCCATGCACCCGCCCCAAAACTACGATGACAATGGCCTCAACTGTGGAGGAATTTCGGTACTGCCCTTTGCCCTCCCCCCTGTTCCCAGAACTTATGTGGGCGGTTAGTGGATGCTCTGGTGGGGTTTCCTCCCTCTTTCGTCCTTATTTCTCCTTTTGGTTTGTTACTTTCTTGTCATACTTCACCGTAGTCGCTTATCTAAGTTTGCAAGTGCTTCAACCTATAAAACACTCGCCTATAAAATAAAGCACTCGCCTATAAATGGCGGACTGGTAGCTTGTTTCGATTATGCTCCACAATTCCTTGGGGAAAGTTCCTTTTTTGGGGACATGCAATTAGTCTTTTGCCGTTTGGTGCTTGTCGTAGTGTATAAAATATACAGCTGCTTGAATCTAAGAGTACAATATCTCTAAATGCTTGAAAGTTGCGGAATGCTTTAGATTTGGTAATGTGAGTTTTTAATATCTATGGTAGTCCATTTAGTCGAAAGCGGAAGGAAATAGTAATAGTTACATTTGCATAACCAAACTGAATCAGCAGTACCGTAAAACACTCCAACTCGTATAAGGTATGAATTTATCCCCGTTTAGACTTTGTTCTTAAAATCCGTTTTGGCTGTCTTAATTCTATTGTATTTTTTCAAGACTTATTATCCTCTTAGCCTAGTACTACGGGATATGGATTTCCCTTTACGATCTTTAATTTCCTTTTTCTGTTGAAAATGATTTAACAAATCGAACAATGCTCGGCATTTGCACATTGGACAGCGTGAAACGCTCTGCTTACATAGGTCGAATAACAAGGAGTAATGGGATAATTATATATTTATCATTTAAATGGTTGCTTATTGATATGGGCTTTCCATATTTTTCGGATTCTTTTACAGTTAAGTATATTGCCATTTCTTGCATCTTCTATCCGTTTAACAACTGAGTCAATAGTGCCGCCAATGTTACAGTAATATACACTGGCATCGTTCCATAATTTTTTCACATACTTAACATTTTAGAATGTCCTTTCTTTGTTCTTAAACTTGATTATTAGGGCGTATAAAAGTGTCGGGTTTGTTCTTAAAATATCGTTGCCGTTACGTGCACATTGCATATCGAAACCGTCCTAAATTTCGTCTATCCGTAAATGTTACAAAGTACAGATCTACGTCTTTCTGTTCCTCGGTCACTAGCAGCTACTACCGGTACCTCTATTACTATTACAGTAATTTGTTTACACACACTTCAAATCATAAACTGTCACTTTATTATTAAAAGTGAATATTGGCACCGTGTGACTATTTACCGTCAGGTTACTTTGTATATCACAGCCGTCTTAAATGTTACTTTTTCGCAGTTCTACATTCGCACTGTTTGGTTGGTGGATGGTCTGGTGCGTTGCTCCTTTCCTGTCTAACGTCCTTATCTTTACTTATCATGTCTCGTCTTCGGCGCCTATATTATACTTAATTGCCACAAGTGCCCTAATACTGTTTTCTAAAACGACTCAAGCTGCCTTTTTACTTGTAATTCGGTCCGACTTTTCTTTTTCCTTTACAGTGCCTCTACTTCACCGCGGGTTGTTGGACCCGACTGGGTTTTTTTAACGCTCCGCCCCTTTGGTTATATATTTTCCCAGCACTACATGAGCTCTTTTCAAAAACTTTCTTCCACAGTATCAAAAGGTGCATGGATATAAATGCGGCGTTTGCGGAGACCCGTGGAAAGGACCTCTCGAAAACGAGGCTGGGGGAAAATACGCCAAAAATATAATAACTGGGAGGTACCAGCAAGGAGCGGACGTAACCTTCACTGCGACGATCACTGCAAATCATCTAGGTACGATGGGAGGTTGATGGTTGACCTGGCCTGTTTTGTTACTTCTTTGCTATCAAACGTCTATCATCTCGCCTCCATTTTCTTTGTGGCTCTTGTTCCACCTGGATGTCGACACTTTTATGTCCTTGTGTTGCCGTCAGTCTTACTAAAACTAAACTTTCGCTGTGACAATTGTCACTTGGACTGTAAATCGTAAACAGGTTAAGGAATTTTTCAGGCATTGTTTTGTATTCATGAAACTATTGAAACTAAAAATGACCAGATCATTTGTCGAACGCTCTTCACTAAATTTCTCTTCACTTTATGATCAAGTTCTGACAAATGCTTGGTCTTAGATCTTGGTGATTTTAGAGTCGAATTTACATCTGTCTGAACTAAAAAAACAACAAAAAAACAAATCGTTGCGTTTCATTTTCTGGCTGAACCCATTCTTGGGGGTGTTTCGGTAATGTTTTATAGTTTGTCAGCTACAGTAGTTCGGAACATTTGGTTTCTGGTTTCCGTAAAATTTTGGCTCTTCAATCGACAGGTTAGTGATTAGTTTTCGGCACTTGCAAATATTTGTCTAAATAGTGCTATTAAACAATGTTCTAACTCGCAAACCCTACCCTCGTGCTATTGAACGAAATGTCGGCAAGCTCTTGAGATGTTACTCTCGTTAGGGTTTATGCATCTTTTTTGACCATCTAGATCCAACCCAGAGAAATCTTTGTAAGGTAACTACTTGGATCATGCGTCACAGAATAATTTATAGATCTAGCACTTGACATAACCCAAAAGTCGACAGTGACTTGAAACTCCTTAAATCAAATGCCTATCTGTCGACGTTCGCAGGTGGTTGGGTGGTGCAAACGCCAACTTGGTCATTGATCATAAAAGATAGCTCCCTTCATTTCTTTCCCTTGGTCATTTTGTCTTGCTTTTCCCTGAACTAACGGTTTTCGTGTAGATGTCTTTCTCTTTACTTCAAAGTTAAAACTGTTGACTGCCAGATTAACCCCCTAGAATAAAATTTTCTCGTGTGGCTGGTTCGCGGGTGCTACTGTGGTCTGCTCATTTTCTAGGGTCTATCGTCACTGCATCTTTTTCTTTGTTAGCTTCTTTCTGTAAAAGTAACGCTTGATCTTCAGTCCTTTGGTCTATTTGCACTGCAAGGGCCGCAAAACTCTTACTAAAATGAAAACTAAACGTTGCTGCATTTTTGTGTGCAGATTTTATTAAGGTATTTCCCTTAATACCTTGGGTGCGGTATTAGATGTTTTTACCATTATTGTATACAGTTTGACTGCCATCTCCCACCCTACCCCTTTCCCCAGAATGAAAAGCATCCTTTTGCATTTCCATGTGCGAATTTTACCAGGTTGGTTCGAATTCCGAGTGTGCCCTGTGGGGATAGGAGAGAAAGTGACACAGGCCTGCTTAGATCGGTATCCACTGTCTCTGGCTGGCCGTCCGGGAAATATCCAGCATCACATTGGGTCCAGGAAGGGAAACATCGAGACGACAGTCAGTCTGCCGGTTGGCCTCTCCTGTACACATTGCGTATTGCAATGGAAATACCACGCCAGTAAGTACCCCATAGTGGCTATTAATTAAATGTGGTTTTGCAAGTGTTCGTTAAAAAGTCGAGAATTTTTTTAAAGGAACGATTGATTTGAGTGAGGTGGGTGGGGCGTTTTTGAAATTTCTAAAAATTAAACATTCTTTATTATCAGTTAACGGTCCAAGTTGACCAGCCGTTCTCATGTCTTGACCATGCTCACAACAAATCATGCCTTTTAAGGAATTTTTTTCCGGTGGGGGGGGGGGGTTACCATACTCTATAGAGTGCCCCACAAACTCGCATAAACATTCCTCGTCATGGGGAGATCTATTCAAACTGGAAAAGTGGTCACGGCAATTTTTCAACTGCAGTTCAAGCTTCGGTTGTCGGAGTGAGTCCTCTTTTCGTCTCGGTATTTGTTCTGTTGCTAAATTACTTGCCGCAGATCTAAAACTGTTTTAAAAACTTCACTTTTGTATTTTGCAGGTAACAGCCCTGGTCAAGCCCACCAGGAGGAATTCATCAACTGCGCTGATATTGAAATTATGCCATTGGGTGGTCCAGCACCTCCTGCCCAGACTCCTTTCCCGGTTCCTTATCAAACTCCTACCCCGATGCCAACCGTTGTTCCACCTCTCACCACCCAGGCACCCCCAACTTCTCAGTGCAGAGGCAACCTAGGACAGGCCAGAGACAAGAAATGCGCTGACGAATGCTCCAGCTCGGGATGTCCCGGAGAAGTAGCTGGATTAAAGTGCACATGCTCATCTGGCTCCTGCCGTGCATGGAGTGATATGGACACCTGGTGCTCTTCAAACTGTGCACTGGACAACTGTCCAGCACAATTCTGTACATGTAATCTTGATGGAAGGACCTGTCCTGGACGTAATTCGGTTTACGACGTTTGGTGTTTGAACCAATGTGAAAAAACCAGCTGCAACCCCGGTCTCTGCGTTTGCCCACACTAGAATAACGTTCATGTAAGCGATAAATTGGCTGACCGCATGAATCCATTTGTTGAACGCCCTTGTTAGGAAGTTCTTAATAAAAAGCTACCTTGCATCCAAATTGTACGCATTGTTTCCTTACAAGATGTTACTTATTCTTTAATATGCCAGTCATCGTAGTTTGTGTCAACATTAGGAACCGCTCACAAATGACGTCAGCTCAGATGGTGAGGGGTGTTCGGTTAGTTGTTCGGTTAGTTGACGGTTAGGGAGGGGGACCTAACAAAGTTGACGTCAACTCTAAAAGGTTGTGGGGGGGGGGGGAGGGAGAGAGGATGCTATAGACCACAGTTAATTGGACTGAGGGGGCTTATCTCCCCATAACACAAGACTGCTAGAAGCTAGATTAGAACAGATGTTCTGATTAGGATAGTTGTTCTGATTAGGATAGTTGTTCTATCTAAATGTACATATTTTGGTTGACGTCAATTGGGAGGGGGGGTCCTTGGAAAGGTGACAAAAAGGGGTGTGGGGTAATTTTTGCATCACAATTTTGGCTGACATTTGTAAACGGTCCCTAACTGGAATGTGATCGGAACCACACAGACGTAACCAGAACCGTCTACTCGATGGAAATGCTACACTCTAGAGAGGTTACAATAGTACTAGATGTCGCAGCTGTGACGTCACCGAGGTACACTCCCTTCGGCTGTGCGGTCCCACTCAACTCGCTTTGTCGCCATTTTTTTAGAGGATTAGAAACGGCCCTGTCACGCTGTGCGTCCATCGCAACACCTAGGTCTTCATAGACTATGAAGCTCAGTTCAGTTTTAAGTTTTTCTTTTTGTTTGCTGTTTTCTCATAACATATTTGCATACACAATACTGCACCTGCTGACCGATTTTGGGAAACCTAAATGCACTTAAATGTGGGCTGCAAATGAAGAGATATCATGTACTTTTCCCGGGTGTGGTGGGGGAGGGGCGGGAGGAGACAAGGTTATTGAGTAAAAGAAAAATACAATTTTATACTTACAAAACGGATTGCATTTATGTCGTTGTCTTCCCTCTTCCATCTACTGTTGCAAAGCCTAGGTTTGCACTTCCGACCAAGCTGCTTATCCGTTTAGCGGCGCACTCCAGTTGTGCATGGCAGTATATTTTCAGAAATGACTGGAGCCAATTTTGGCCGAGGAAAAAATTAATAAACTTACCTTCATAATTATCATCAATATCACCCCCACAACTGCCAACGGCCGTTTCATCACATATCTTAATCAGATTTATTTTGGAACCATTGTTTTAATGGAAGTTGAACATAATCATTATCAGAATGCAGGCAAAGTTGTTCAAAAGTACTGCCATTTCCACATTTCTGTTAGACCTACAGTGGAAATCTGATATAACGGGGATGGTGCGACCAGAAAAAGTCCTGTTATATCAGATCCCTGTTAAATCAGAAATGTAAGGAAATTATCTGTATTTATCCATGGAGAGTTTCACTTGCTTCAAGTACCCACCAATGTCCATGCGTTTGGCGAAGACAGGACATTAACTTTATGAACAGAGAAACCAAGAGAGAACAAATTCAAGAAATTGCAGACAAGATGAATTTGCATGTGTCTCTTTCGGCATTATTTGGATGAACCCAGTATTCTATCTCGCCCTCAAATACAAGAGACTGTGTCAATAATGATGAAGTGTCCATCTAAGAGCTCCAACACAGTGCGTCCAGCATCAGACCAGCAACAGCACAGCGTCTGTCAAGCATTTTGCTGGGTCTTTGCTGTGCTGGTGTCGTGCTGTATGACATAATGTAGTGTACCCGTCACTGTTCCAGCGTGTTGTGTGTAGTACGGAATTCGAATTGAAACATGGCAGCTGAAATATTAACAATTGTATATTGTTTGAAAACAAAGACGTTGTCATACTAGGTTTTGGGTTCATAGCATCCATCAACGAAGAGAAACTTACGGCGAATTCCACCATCTTGTAGATGAAGTTTTAAGTGAGGAGAAATGCCTATCATCATACATTCCGATGAAACCAAGTACTTTTTACATGCTTCTTGAATTGATTGGACCCCATATTGCAAAGAGAGAGACAAATTTTCTAAAATCGATCCCTGCTGAAGAACGGCTTGTGATAACTTTGTTTTTTTGTAAGTGTTTTACGGCGCTCGCAACTGCATAAGGTCTTATGAGCGCGCGGGACACACTAAACTTTTTCAGTTGGTAGGAAATTTTGAATTTTGCCCGGGTGACGGCCGAAGCCTACTCTTATCGATTTTAGACCACCAAGGGATCTTTAACGTGCACAACTTGCACACGGGACCTCCGAGATTTTTCGCCCTTGTCCGAGAAGGCTAGGTGTAGATCTTTTCTACCAGAAGATCAGGGGTGTGGCTGAAAGACAGCAGTAAGAAGAAGCCAATGAGTAGCAGTAGAAAGGCTGCAGAAAGAATCAGGAGCCCAGAGGAGGGGGCAAAGGAGGTAAAGGTGTGGGGGGCAGATAGAGGAGACGAAAGCAGACGACAGAACATTGCTAGAGAGTAGGAAAGGAGGTGAAAGGAGACAAATTTAGAGAAGAAAATATTTTGGTCCCTACCCTGATTCGAAGCCGGGACCTTTGAATGAGAGGCGAACACCTTAACATCTAGGCCACGAGAGCCCCCCTGTGATAACTTTGAGGTAAGAACAATTCAAATATAAATAATAAATACATAGCGCTTTTCCCAGCCCATATATTAGCTCAGAGCGTTTTACAATACTACTCCTGACGGGCAACGCACATATGACATTTAGGACACCACATGCGGCCAGTTAGGCGCTTTTACAATCATTTTTTGACAAGGACAACACGCATTACCACGATTTGGTTTCGTCGTCATCGAGGCTCAAACCCACGACCCCCCGGTCCACGGACCGACGCTCTGACCACTCGGCCACCAACGCTCATAAGTTTATAACTTAGGCTATTTATCATTACTAATTGCTAAATTATTTGAAAGCCTTCTTAAAGTCAACAAGGGCACTTTGTGAATGCTAGAATTTCATTGAGCATGATTGGCTTCATTTACCAAACTAAGGACATTTGTTTTTTGGTATTTCGTTATAACGAAGAAAATGACACAATGTAGACATATTAGGGGCCGTTCACAAAACATGTGGATAAATTTTGACCATTTTGGACCCCCCCCCCCCCCCTTTGCAGGTGTGGACGAATGACACCCCCTCCCCTTCCACACACACACACACCCCACTAGCTGTCCATATGGTTTGTGAACGGCCCCTTACATGAATTTGATTGATTCCACAAAGCTTTTAATTTTTATCTTTTTATTTATCTATTTCACTTTTTTTTTATCAACACACACACACACTTGTTCACTGAAACTAAGACAATGTGCAATGGAAAAACTGGATGTAATTTATTTGTATTGCTGGTAGGCTACTGGTGATACTGGTATGGGTCGCCTGGTGGGGAGGAAATTGGATCAACTTGTGAGCTTGCAGTTGCTGGGACATACTGATTGTATTGGTACGTGTTGATATCGGCAAAAGCTGAAGAAGATGCGGGTGATGGGGTTGGAGTACGAGATAATGCATCGTTGCTTTCATACTGTGGTGATGGCTGTCTCGAACGCCGCAGATATCTTAGAGCTGTATTGTTGAGCTCTCCACGGAACTCAAATTTAGATATTGGGTCCAACCCTTTCATCACCGGTAACAAACTCAACAGGAACTGTTCGTCATCGTCCTGGGGTGGTTTTGTGTCTGTTGTTGTTGCAACCCTTTAAGGGATTGTAGAATTGCAATGTCGAAAGCGGATGGAGAGGTAGATCTAGATCCTCGGTCTTGGGGATACGGGGGATACGGTCTTTTCCTGGCATGCCGTTTGGGAGTAGCAGATGAGTTTGTAATATCTGGAGTATGGCTTGGACCAGGTTGTGGATTTGTGAATGGACTTCCACCCCGTGAAAACACATCAGTGTTGGCTATTGTCTCCACGTTATCCTCCCGAAGCTGGGATGCTTGTTGGAGTTCCTGCTCATCTTCCGGCCCTTCAATCAAATTGGTTGTTGAGGTATTTCCATCCTCAACAAAAGGAATTAAAAACAGCATGTCTTTGTACAGGTACCACAGTTTCTGGTATTTACCCCCTGATCCAGATTTATAAGTTGTTTCTTTCTTATGTTGCCTCCGGAAAGAATCCCTCAGCATTGCCCATTTCTTTCTTGCAGTTGCACCTGTTGGGATGGTAATACATGTATATATTATAATATACCAGTAGACAGCAATAACTGTGCTTCACAACTTTGTTCTAATACAAGAACCCTTTCGTGTATCGCCGTGTGATTCAATGGGTGAGCAGATTCAAACCCCAAATACTCTTTCAGGCTTTCAAGGATCCAATATTAATGGTAACGTTCGATCTACAATAAATGCCTTGAAAGTGTGAGAAACATTGATGAACTATTTCACATCCCCTGCTGGAACTCTTCCATGGCAAAATGATCAATGTGTTGCCAGATAAATCTCATGGTGAAATACACAGAATAACCTTCTTTTGATTATTATTGTTATTATTAAGAATAATAAGTCCAATGATTATTATTATTATTGTTTTGAGTCAAACAACAATGTTAGCTCAAGTGGTAGAGCGTTCGCTTGCGATGTGGGAAGTCGTGGGTTCGAATCCCAGCTGGGTCAATCCAAAGCACTCTGGGCTGGTACTTAATTCCCTTGTCGCAAGACAATTTATACAGGGCTGCTGAGGAGGTCTCAATGGCCGAAACTGGATCCAGTATAGTCCAATATTATCATTATTATTATTATTATTATTATTATTATTATTATTATTATTATTGTTATTATTATTATTATTATTATTATTATTATTATTATTATTATTATTATTATTATTATCATTATTATTATCATTATTATTATCATTATTATTATTATTATTATTATTATTATTATTATTATTATTATTATTATCATTATTATTATCATTATTATTATTATTATTATCATTATTATTATTATTATCATTATTATTATTATTATTTTATTATTATTATTATCACTATTATTATTATTAATTATTATTATTAATATTATTATTATCACTATTATTATTAATTATTATTAGAGAGAGAGAGGAGAGAGAGAAAGGAGGAGAGAGGGGGAGAGAGAGAGGGAGGGGAGAGAGGGACAGAGAGAGAGAGAGAGAGAGAGAGAGAGAGAGAGAGAGAGAGAGAGAGAGAGAGAGAGAGAGAGAGAGAAGTGGGGGGGGGGGGGACTTTAACCTCGATAATTGAATTAGATAAGATTTTAATAAATATTATTACTCACCATCAATTCCGACTTCCTCGCCAAATTCAATCCATTGTTGGTTTATTACAACTCTATTTGAATAATTCTCATTACTTTTGTCAAATAGGACTTCTCTTTTTCTCACTGCTTCAATCAATGCTTCTGCCTCCATCTTGCTTGTCTGGTCCGTGCTGGTTGAATTTTAGTGTCGCACTAAAATGAAATTACCAGCAAAACGACGGGCGAACGCTGGATTCATGCAGGGTTCACGCTGGTCGGACAAAACGGCACCACTCCGTTAGGCGTAGTGCAATCTATATTACCTAAAATTTTGACCCGTCGTTTTGCTGTTGCTGTGCTGTTGCTGTGCTGTTGCTGGTCTGATGCTGGACGCACTGTGTTGGAGCTCTAATGCATCAAACATATTTTACTCCCCGCCATGTTATGAACTGTGGGGGGCACAAAAAACTAAACAAGTATACTTGAAATAAGTACGTGTAGGATCTCATCTTGGGAGCACAGAAAGGATCTCTACAGAAAATAATAATATTGTACACATAGGCTATTAGCATATCAACATCCATGTTTGTTATATATATATTATATTATATATATATATATATATATATATATATATATATATATATATGTGTGTGTGTGTGTGTGTGTGTGTGTGTGTGTGTGTGTGTGTGTGTGTGTGTGTGTGTGTGTGTGTGTGTGTGTGTGTGTGTGTGTGAGGCAGCGTTATGGAATCAGGCTCTCGTCAAAATAATCAATGTGAAGAAACCGGCATTTTTCTGCAGGTTTGTGAATTTTTATCAAATTTCTGGGGGGTTTTTGACCGAACACCTTTCATGCCAATAAAAGAACTCATTTCTGCGTGGATTGTTCATAAAAACGTTAATTAAAGGCCCAAAAAAATGTAAATGTTTAGTTACCACGCACTCGTAAGCTAAGCAAATAAGTAATCTTTAGAGGCCATTTTCTCCCTAATTTTACCTCTGAAAACAGGTGACCCCCATCTCCTTCATTCGCAAATGTCTCGACTTGTATTCAAGATAAATGGATGTTTTTTTCATCCAAATGAAGACAAGTGAACAAGCTTTAAGAAGATACCAATAGCTCAACAAGCCCAAAAATTGACGAGAGCCTGATTCCACCACGCTGCCTCACATATAATGTGTGAGACAGCACGGTGGAATCAGGCTTTCGTCAAAATAATCAAAGGGAAGAAACTTTGTTTTTGGGCTCAACACCTTTCATGCCCATTAAAGAACTCATTTCTGTGTGGATTTTTCTGAAAAACGTTGATTAAAGGCACAAACGATGTAAATTTTCAGTTACCACGGACTCTTATGCGAAGGAAATAACGAATCTTTGGCGGCCATTTTCTCACTAATTTTACCTCTGAAAACAGGTGACCCCCCAACTCATTCATTCTCAAATATCTCGACTTGTATTTAAGATGAACGGGTATTTTTATTCATCCAAATAAAGACAAGTGAACTAGTTTTAAGATGATACAATAACTCGATGTGCCCAAAAATTGACGTGAGCCTGATTCCACCGCGCTGCCTCTTATGTATATATATATATAATCTAGATCTTTCTTTTCTACAAAAGCTCAGCTGTGTGAGACTGTAATTTTCTACTTTTGTCTAGGCCTAGCTTACGGGCTAAAAAGCAGTATGTGAATGGTATCAGACTACACACTTCATATTAACACCCAAAGCATAGTCAACGTCAAGACAGAAATAATAACACACTGATGCTTTGTCTATAGAAATAGCAATCTTAATTATTATATTCTATACTACTGAGAAATAACCAAATCTGCTCGAGTCTACCCTATATTGAAGGATGCTGATTTCAAAAATGTTGTTAGATTTTTTCAACGATGGACGCCTGCTTTGCTATGGTCATTTAAAACTTTCCCTGGTCCAGCCGCATGACGTCTCATGACACAACGCGGTGAGCGACTGTGCGCGATGGTGCGTGATGTGTCCCCCGCAACGGAGATTCGGGACGATAGGCATTGTTTCTCAACCTACAAATTAGGTGCACCCTATGTGTAGCGATCTTGACCAATAGCAGGTTTTGTCTGCGTACCTTTATTGGAACTTTATAGAGGAATTCTTGTTCCTATCGGTACGGATTGACACGGATCCCTTAATCGGGATTTGTCCTGAGCTGCCCCTGTCTCCAATGCAAGCAGCGAGCTAGCAGAGAGAGCTAAAGTCTAGTACACACTGCTTTTATACTGCTTTTGGTGAGAACATGCAAGCTGATACTGAGGAGTGCACGAGCAGCCAGCAAATTGATTGCTACTGGACAGCTTGCCAAAACAGCTTTTGGTGCGGACACTCGACTGCTCATAGCGACTCGGCTCAGCTACTGCGCAACTGGATATACTGCTTTTGGTCCGGACAAAGCGTTAGAAAGTGGTGTTGAGCAAAATACATCATACATGTATGTCAACTTTTCGATGTAAGTCCTCTATTTGTTTTGGACCCGCTTTAGGTTTATATCA
>NW_004797388.1:849259-850416 GCF_000002075.1 Aplysia californica
ACACACACACACGCTCACACGCACGTGCACACATAATTATACACTAGATAGATAGAAAAATAGATAGATAGATAGATAGATAGAACACGATCTTTTATCCCGAAGATGTGAGTAAAGGAGTGCACACTATATACCACCGTGGAAAGTTTTTAAAATATTTTTTTTCCATTTTTCAGCTTGCAGTTAAACGTCAGTTATAATAATATAATATGTTGTCACAAGAAGATATCCCTTCCACATATCACATAAAACAAAAAGCGAGAACTGTTCCGGTTAGTGAAAACGTTGAAGCATTATGCTTCTTGTTTGTTTTGTGTTGTGTGGTTTTTGTTCCGGCAGGCGTATGAAATGTAGTGCTTCTTGCAGGGTTGGGCAATCAGTCGCTTTAGCAAAATCCGGATAATATGTTAGTGCACCTCTTCGGTAAATATTATGTTATGATCGGTTCGACAAATGGGTTAGAGCCACTTTGACAAACGGATTAGCATCACTTCTACAAATGGGTGCACCCAATTCGGCAAACTGGTCGGGAAAGAGAATTAAGAGTCTGAATTCGGATGATGTACTTATTGAGGATTATCTGATTATTCGGATATTTATCCGGATTTTGCCTACCTCTAGCTTCTTGTTATAATATAGGCCGGGGAGCAGCACGAAACTAGGTTAGTGATGATGAGACCTGCTCTGCAAGAACGGATTTGGTTTAGTTTTTGTGTGTCATGGAGTTGGAGAGGAGTCAATGCTTTACAGAATGAAGAAAGATCGTTTTGCTGATTGTTCCAAGCACGACTGGAACTCCGCAGATAATTTTTTTCTTGTAAATTTGTTGTCTATTATTATCATAGTTTCCTTAGCAACAGTGTTTTTGGGAGATATTTCAGAAACGTCCTATTAAATTTAGACGTAGTGCATCTCAAGTGTTTTTTAGGTTTTTTTTGTTGTTGTTGTTGTTGTTTTTTTAAAGAATGATTGGAATGTATATTGTGTGTTTTCTTTAAGATACTTGCCAGCTTCGTATGAGCTGGATTCTCTTGACGGAAAGAATTTCTAGGTTCAGAGATGGCTCCAAGAGTTAACTGAATAACATAAGCTCCATATCTGATAGATTAGAATATAATTTGCCCGCTCTCTCTCTCTCTCTCTCTCTCTCTCTCTCT
>NW_004797388.1:852739-856085 GCF_000002075.1 Aplysia californica
TGTGTGTGTGTGTGTGTGTATGTGTGTGTGTGTGTGTGTGCGCGTGTATCTTCGTGTGTGTTGAACCGTTGTTCATGTAAACGATATTACCAAACGCCAAGAACATAGCAGTGTGTTGTCAATGACTTTTTGAAATGGAAATTATGAAGTAAAAACTACTCATCAGCTTACCACAATAACAACCTTTTCATACCTAGATTTTCTTGTACCAAAACAAATCAAAGCAAATCGAAACAAATCAAAACGAAACAAGGGGCTAAACGAGGCGCGAGGACGAATCTGAAAACGTAAATCGTGAACACAAAATTCAGAAAATTTTGCTTCATGTAATGCAATAACCAATAAATTTGGGCGTCCAAAAGGGGGAAAATGCTTACAAAAACGATTGTCTAGAAACAAAAAACGCTAATTGGTTTGAGCGCCAAGCATCTGCAATAGATAGATCTATCTGCAAAATGAATCCCTGTTTCCTAAGTTCGTTTTCAAAACTTGTGTTTCCAGATAAATACGTTCCCTTATCTGTTGTTCTAATTTCTCTCGTCCGTCATTCTTACTTTCGTTCTCAAATTTGTTTATGCGTAACATGATATGAAATTTATTCATTGATTGAATTATTCCTTATACTTTTGTTAAAAGTTCATTTTTTCCCCTTTTTATTACGCCCTCAACTACATTTTCCCCTCTGCCTTTTTTTCTTATCATGAAAAGCAAAGAAAGTAATTAGCGTTGATATATGGAAGCTTGTGTATATTTGTGTGCGTGTGTTTGAGAGAGAGAGAGAGAGAGAGAGAGAGAGAGAGAGAGAGTGTGTGTGTATGTGTGTGTGTGTGTGTGTGTGTGTGTGTGTGTGTGTGTGTGTGTGTGTGTATGTGAGAGAGAGAGAGTGAGAGAGAGAGAGAGAGAGAGAGAGAGAGAGAGAGAGAGAGAGAGAGAGTAGAAGTGTCGGAGAAAGAAAAATAAGAGAGAAAAGAGGGGTAGAGAGCAGTGCGAAAGTCGGTAACGAAACCCCCCCCCCCCAGTAAACTGAATTTTAGTACTTTATCCAGGCAATAACATTAGTAGGAGAACATGTACAACAACAACAACAACAGCAACAGCAACAGCAACAACACCAATTACAACAGCAGCTTCAACAACAACAACCACATCATCATCATCATCACCATCATCAATGACATCAATATCTACAAAAAAAAACGGAAGAAAAAGGGACTGCAGTAACGACAGGACAGAATGAAGGAGACCAGCATAAGTTTATAACAATCAGCAAAAACAGCAACAACCACAGCGACAGCAGCGACAACAGCAGCATCAGCGTCAAAAAGAACGATTTGCTCAAAAGAAAATTTCTTCAGAAATTGTGTGTTATTTTGTTTAACAGACACTTTCGTTTTTATTGCTTCTTTGGCTTGGTCTGGCGTTCTGGCATGACCTACTGCTGTTGGCAGGGGAGAAAACTGTCTCTTCTGGCACTCCGTTTGGATGATCACAAATAATTGTTCCAGAAAATACAAAAAGTTCGTCATTTTTTAAATATTAGCAAAGTCTGTTAAGAAAAAGAGGATGAGAACGAAAGGAAGAAGGCGTACAAATCAGCGACAACGACAATAACACTCGCAACAGCCATGACGACAACAACAACATCATCAACAACAACAACAATAACAACAAGCACAACAACAACAACATCAACAGCAACAACAACAACAATAACAATAATAATGATGATAATAATAATAATAATGATAATAATGATAATGATAATAATAATAATAGCAACGACAACAACAACAACAACAACAACAACAACAACAACAACAACAACAACAACAACAACATGAAATCAACAACCGGCAGCAACTAAAATGCAAAAATGACCAAAGCCTAAAATTTTTACTTCTGCTGCAGTAGCTAAAGAAGCAACCTGAAAAACAACAGCAGCATCCACAATTAAACGAATAAATTGAACATCAAAGTAGACAGAGACAGAAAAAACAGAGATGGTGAAAAACCAGAACAGCAACAAAATATATAAGTAGGGTAACCTTTTTTATTATTTTTTTTTTTTTTTCTTTGGGAAAGAGTTTTCCGGCACTTGCAACACATTGAGGTCATCGAAGATTAGAATTAGTGTTACAAGAAAGTAACAAACACAAAAAAGAAGGAGGAGAGATAAATACGACAGATGTTTGATAGAACAGGAGGAGCAAACCACAGCAGAGCAACCGCCGACCATGGGGTAACAATAAAACAGTAACAGCAGCAACTCAAGAACAGCAAAAAGACAAGGGGAGAAAAATACTATCTTATTATGTGTCACATCGTGGTAGAACGAAATGACTCGTCAGTTTGGGGGAATATGGAGTTATAGGTATCATCCTGAAAGATGTTTATTTGTTTTGATTTTGATGGAAAATATTCCCATCTGTCTTGAATAGAAATCGAAATATTTGCGACTGAAGGAGGTGTGATTGCCTGACGTCAGAGTAAAATTAACAAGAAAATAGCCACCAAAGTTCGGTGACTTCCTAAGCTTGAGTGACTTTGGAAACAGCTGAATTACATATTCTTAGCATTGGTTCAGCGTTTTTAACTAACCCCACACAGAAATGAGTTTTTACTTTACTTTACTTTTTCATCCTCTGTTTCCTCGTCGAGGGGAAATGCAGTTAGTCTGTGGTAGGCCAGCTCCCCAGCTCTTTCCAGTTGGGATACTATGATTTCTCGGGGTTTCCTTAAGGTGGTTTGGGGGGGGGGGGGGGGGGGGGGGGGGGGCCCAAAACCCCCCAAACACGAGTGGGGCCAAAAAAAATTATGGAATTTGAGTTGTAGGCATTTTTAGCCTCCTCCGCCTCTCCTACAACTATTTCATTGCATAAGAACCCCCCAAAAAATGTATTTGTTCCCCTACCGGGCATGTTTATCACCACCATTTCCTCATAAGTCAATATTTTATTTTTCTTTACCGGCCGTTTTCTCAAAAGCGACCTTTCTCTATACTTTGTTAATAACTTCGCTGTTTTTCATCCAATCTTCATGAAAGTTTCACAGAATGAAGAGAAGATGTAATGCTAAACATTTGTTTGTTGAATTTTTTATATTTAGAATAATTTTTTGTTGGTGGTGTCTTGAGTGTGAATTTTCACTGATTTTTTGCAAACTTGAATGGTACCTCAGAAAAATTCATAAAAATGTTTTTCAATTCGTTTACGAAAAAAACAACGGACATATTTTTAGATATAATTTTTGTTTACACGCAAGCAAAAAAAACAAAAACAATCAATTTCCATGAGCAGTAAGTGCGGTATTCATTACGTAAGACATCAACAAAATCCAATATGGCCGC
>NW_004797388.1:856185-857793 GCF_000002075.1 Aplysia californica
CATTTCCTCATAAAATCAGTATTTTATTTTTCTTTATCGGCCGTTTTCGCAAAACGCGACTTTTCTCTATACTTTTTTGAATAACTCCATTTTTCAGCCAATCTTCATGAAATCTTCACAGAATGAAGAGAAGATGTAATACTAAATATTTGTATGTTGAATTTTTTTAATATTTGGAATAGATTTTTGTTGGCGTTGTCTGGAGTGTGGATTTTTACGGATTTTTTGAAAACTTGAATGCGACCTCAGGAAAAAATTCATTAAAAAAATTTCTAATTCGTTTAGGAAAAAAACAACAGACATATTTTTAGATCTAATGTTTGTGGACACGAATGCAAAAATTAATTCAATTTCTATGAGCGATAAGTCAACAAAATCCAATATGGCCGCCGTATCCATGGAAACGAAACTTTTTCTCAAATTTGATTGTGGATTTAGATACTCCTTACTATACTTGTTATATGTGTGACATTTGGTAAAATTCGGCCCGGTAATAAGCGAGATAGCCTTCAGGAGTAGCCCCCCCCCCCCCCCCATTAACGCCCTCAAACCACCTTTTGCGTGACGTTCCTCTTCCTTTATTGCCTGAGTGCTTGGTGGTCTGGGCTTTCGAGGCTGGCTGGCCAGGGGACATATGAGGCGGCCAAGCCATTTTATACTCTGTCTTTCTATGAAATGCAGGCAGGACTCAGTGCCAACGGCTGCTCTTACTTCTTCATTTCTCTGCTTGTCTCGCCGAGTGACGTTAAGGGTTTAGTGGAGACATTTCGTCTCCTACGCAGTGATTTTGCTTTCATGCGTTTTACTTAATATCTGGCACTGGTAGCTTAATATTGGTATGAATATTGAAGTGATAAGCTGTCTCTTTGTGTCCATGGAGATGTTTTGATGAGACAAGAGGGGTGCAAGCTGCAGGTGACAGCGTTGGCTTTTAAATGTGTTTTTAAATTAGATAAAAAGTGTTCCGGAAAAAAAAAAATTTTTTTTAATTGCCCATTCTTTGGTTACATTATTGTGACCAGTGCCCGATTTTACCTCGATGCCACACATATGAAACAGCACTATCTAAATGAATTCATGGGTATGTTCCACTGTGGATATACCACTGTGGGATTTGGTTTAGAGGAATACCCAGTCCACAATGCCAATCGAATTGAGTTGTCGGGGCCAGACCAATTTCCCCTTCCTACAGGGCAAAAGCAACCATTTTGACAAAATATAACCGATTCAACTCTTGACCTTGAAGAGCAAACGCGTTGAATTTTGAAAAACTCAATCGAATTTAGTTGAATGCCGTCGAATTTTGCCAAAATGTTAGCTTTTTGCCCCCTGCGTAATGTAAAAATCTTGCTGACCCCGACACAATCGAATGCGGCGTGCACTGGGTATTTTCAACCATTACATAATTTGCACTTTTCACTCTTGTGTCGTGAGGTTCGGTACCTCAAGCAGAGACAGTAGGCCGCTATAACATCAAATACTTTGCGAGTGGACGGCGACATGAACGAAGAAAACAGCCATTGGTCAACACAGTTCTTATGGGGACTGCGTATTAGGCTTATTCTGACTGTCTGAGTAAACTAACCTATACGTTGTCACTATAACCCC
>NW_004797388.1:860365-865905 GCF_000002075.1 Aplysia californica
TGTGTGTGTGCGTGTGTGTGTGTGTGAAGACCTACAAGTGGCGCCTTCCGACCACCCACATTCGAGAATCTGATTTAGTGTGTATAAAGTAGAAGAGACGCTTTTCGTTGGTATTTATTGTGTATGTATGAGTGATTCACTTTGTTGAAATATTTATTTACGCATTACTGAAATGAATGTACAGCTTGCCTCTATACATATTCCGTTTTCAAAAGTATTTGTATGGTTTGTTGTGGGTGTTTTTCATGAGTGTTTTACAGCGCTCGTAAACAGGGATTTAAAAGCTTACAAATGAGATGCCCTGTTTCCTAAACCATATAAGGTAACCAAAACTTCAATACTTGAATCTTTCCCCCAAAAATAATCCCGTCGTTCATCGCATAAGTGACTTTCTAAGAGTTACAATTTGTCAAATCAAGCTACTTTTTCACCGCGCCGCACTTTTTTAAAAAGTTGAATATAATTTTAAATGAAAAATCTGAAGAGCAAGTTTTATGGAGAAGGATACTCCCCAACATACCGCAGCCGTCGTCTTTGATGTAATGTTACAGGATCTTCTGATGTGTGCTTTCGGGTGGGGTGGGGGGTGGGGTGGGGATGGGGGATGTTTTACGGAACTCACTACTGCTTAAGATCATATGAGCGCACAGGACACATTGAACATTTTTATAGTTTAGTAGGAATTAATTTTGAATCTTGCCCAGGTGGCAACCGAAGCCTACCCGTATTGATTTTGGACCAGCAAAAGGAATCTTTAACGAGCGCAACGTGCACGCGGGACCTCCGAGATTCTTTGGCCTTATCCGAGAGATCAGGGGTGAGACTGAAAGACAACAGTAAGAAGGAGCCAAGGAGTAGCAGTAGAAAGGTTGCAAAACGAGTCAGGAGCCCAGAGAAGGGGGAGGGAGGTGGAAGGTGGGGGTAGAAAGTGGAGTCGAAAGCAGACTACAGGACATTGATGAAGAGCAGGAAAAGACGTGAAAGGAGAGAATATTAGAGAAGAAAATGTTCCGTCACTATTCGGATTCGAACCCGAGACCTATTGAATGAGGGGCGAACACTGTAACCTCTAGGCAGCGAGAGCCCCCACAAGATCTTCTATGGGCATACGCCTGAAGAAATTATAAAGACATGTCGGGTATTTCCTTCTGTCTACCGAGGTACTGTATCCCTTTACCTCATCACTGGTTAGCCCTGGTAGGTAGGGTCAAAACAACCCCCCCCCCCCCCCCGCCCCTGCAAATAAACAAACAAACAACTACCAAACAACACGACAAACAAACAAGTATATAAACAAACAAACAAGCAAACAAACACCAAATGCTTCAAGTTGTATCGGTGGTAGCTTACGTAAAACAGCCAAAATATGAAGAGAAAAAAACTTGTCAAGAGCATTCCTGGAATTAATTTTCGTGCATTCGATCTAATTTTTATTTCCGTTTCCCAACAAGCCTTGAATGCTTCCTTTCAAAAGTGCCACTTCTCCCTTGTGGTTCCTGTTTCTATCACAGAACAAAAATCACAAAACTATTCAAGTGTTTCTATCTGTCTATGGAGACCAGTCTCAATCAATGACCTCCAGAGGGTGAGTGGTGTGCGTGTGTGCAGAAATATCGGACCGTTTTCAAGATGAGTGTCGTGTTCGTTTGGTTTGAAGATGGACGAGAGTGAGTGAAGGTGATGGCTGGACTGATTCTAACTCAATTGTTGAGAATACAGAATGAGAATTATTTTATTACGTGCTGTACAGATCTAGAGAAAAAAAAAAATACATGAAGAACATTTAGATTGAGCCACACGGTCCCCACCTCAAAATTGGGGGGAGAGGACATGCGATCACTCTCTGAGACAAACTCATGAACAAACTGTCGACAGATATAACTCTAGAAAAAAGTGAATGAGAGAGAGGGGGAAAATATGGAAAGAGAAACTGAATGGCAGAGAGTTGGTGAGAGAGAGAGAGAGAGAGAGAGAGAGAGAGAGAGAGAGAGAGAGAGAGAGAGAGAGAGAGAGAGAGAGAGAGAGAGAGAGACAGAGAGAGAGGAAAGGAGGATGGAGAGAGAGAGAGAGAGAGAGAGAGAGAGAGAGAGAGAGAGAGAGAGAGAGAGAGGGGGGGGGGAGTTCTGTCTAGAATCAAAACCAAACTCTAAAACCAGGTAATATGTCTGGAAACAAAACAAAAGACAAGCTTTCCATCCAAAACCTTTCAATTTTGCTTTGCCCCTGTATTACTTTTTTTTCCACACCAAAATGAAAACTAACAAAGCCGAGAGGCAACAGAAAACGATAATGTGATAACTTTGTCACGAACAAAGAGTCGCTTTCAGTTTTGCTTTCTTCGCTCTCAGGGTCAAGGTTTCGCCATGGTTCATGCTGTCTCGTCCGGTTCGAGTGTGCATTTTTTCTTTTACAGATTTGCTATTTTCTCCATAAAAAACAAACAAGTTAGAGGAACGCGTGACGTTGGTGGTCTAATGGTTAGGGTACTGGACTCGTAACCGTGAGTTTGCGAGTTCGGGGGTTCGAACAGCAGGCCCGACGTTGTGTCCTTGGGGGTTTTTCTCACTTCACCCAGGTGGGAATGGGTATCCAGCTATAGACAGCGAAAGATCTTACCAGTGTTTTAGCACCGATAAATGGCAGTGTGCTCTGATTGCTTTCCAGGAAGCTGAGATTTGTATCAGATTGCTATAAGGCCTGCTGGGATTATATTAGTATAGATGATAAAGCGCATAGACCTTGCTGTTAAGGGTGAATTTGTGCTATACAAATTGTATTATTATTATTGTTATTATTATTATTATCATTATTATTATTGTTATTATTATTATTATTATTATTATTATTATTATTATTATTATTATTATTATTATTATTATTATTATTATTATGATGATGATGATGATGATGATGATGATGATGATGATGATGATGATGATGATGATGATGATGATGATTATAATTATTATCATCATCATCACTATTATTATTATTATTGCTTCAGGGGGTTCACTCTTAGAAGTCGTCACCTCTATATTGACTAGACGCTGCATTATTGCTTTTTCTTGTCTTCCTCAAATTGTTTAAGTATCTGCTTGCCTTTACCCCAATTACCTTTTTAAAGATTTCATTTTTTCTGGACACTTCGATGGGTAACACAGCATAGTAGTATAAAGCCTGTATCTTCGACGCTGAAAAATGCTAAGGGGCGTATTTTTCAACTAAACTTGCTACTTCACCAAAGCATGGAAAAAACATTTGACTTGTAATACGGGGTGCCCACTACAACAGCTGGATCGGTCGGATCGCCCGACTCGATTGCCTGAAACTAAAAATAAACACGTGTTTTTGAGGCGACCGAGTCGTGCGATCGGCCCGATCGGGCGATCCCATCCGTAGTGGGCACCCCGTTTAAGAGTTAAAGCGTCCGATGGTCGAACAAAAGCTGACCACTGATTTGTTCATTCCTGCCCGTCGCTTACGTAATGTTGTGACTTGTTCTGTTTCCCCTCCACAATGGTAAGACACTCATGTTTGTTGCGGAAATGGTGCAGTGATGTTGCCGACTATCATTGCACTTTTAGTATTTATATACTGCGTGTTTTCTTTTTTTCTTACATTAAAAAAAACTCCATTTATTTTTAAACAACGTGAGGTACTTAAGAAATTGGACCTCGTTTCTTTTTTAAGCAGGTGTTATCATACCTTCCATCGACACAATGTCGATGATTTAGGAGGCGGGCTTCATCATCCTAGCAGAGAGACTGAGATACTCATTAAAAATTCTCCCCACTCCGACAGCAAAGCACATAACTGCCTCATCACAGATGCCGTTGAAGTAGGCCGAGGACCGGAGAACAGCGACTGTATTTTCAAAAAGAGGGGAAAAATTTCGTTCGGGAACAGCGACTGTGCTAAGCGAATACCTCTTCTTGATGGGGATGTTTTATGTGCTTTGCTGCTTAAAAAGAAGATAAGTGAGGCAGCGTGATGAAATCTGACGCTCGTCAAAATAAGGAAATTGATGAAACTGACATTTTTCTCCTAGTTTGGCAATTTTTATCAAATATTTGGTTGTTTTGGCTGAACCCCATTGGTGTCCAATTAAGAAAACACCTCTGGGTGGATTTTTACTGGAAAAACGTTGGTTAAAGGCACAAAGAATGTAAGTTTTCAGTTTTCACGGAATGTCAAGCTAAGGAAATAACCAAACTTTGGCGGCCCATTTCTCGCAAAATTTTACCTTTGAAACCAGGCGACCCCACCTTCTTCAATCTCAAATGTCTTGACTTCTATTCAAGATAGATCTAGATGAGTATTTTCTTTACCAATGGCAAGACAACTGAACAAGCTTTAAGATGATACCAACAACTCCACATGCCACAAGTTGACAAGTGCCTGATACCACCACGCCGTGACACATATATTACTGTGCGATATAAGTAAGACTAGGGAGAGGCGAACTGGGATGCAATTGAAGTTTATGTACAATGCACAGATACAAAATACAGCTGGTTTCTAGAGGTTGCTGACACATTTTTCTCTGAACTTGAATTTATCCAAACGAAACGTATTTCCGAGAATCCTGAGTAAGAAAATCCCAAAACAAAACGGATGTTTATGAACGATGCATGTTTACAACAATGATTATTGTCCTAAAAAAAACTGGGAGGGGTTATTCTTTTACGCTTAACAGTATTTCCCCTTAACTCTGTCGCTCTCCTCGCACAGCCCCCCAAGCCTGTTATAAAGACGTCGGACGAAGTTTGGCTCAATTACTCGCTTGTTTTCCCCTCGGAAAAGCCAACGTCAGGAGACAGCAACAGCTGGAGAAAACGTAAGTATCAACAAGTTTATTACGAAAACAATATTCTAGGAAACTTGTACTTTTCATTTTCATAACTAATTTTTCTCCGGTTTCTGTCTCTCTGTATACGGCCCTCTGAAATGGCAACGCTGTAATCGTTTAAAGGTGTATGGAACACTCGCTGCTTTAGAGGTGAAAAGTAAAACCGTGAACAAATTATGCATTTTGGTTTACTCTCTGGGATGACGTGTCTCGAGTATTACATGGTATGTTTTCTGAAAACAAGACAAAGAAACAAAAAGGGTCCAGTTTTATTATATCGCCACTAGTCCTGTATTAGCCAAGTTCGCTTGTAGTATTTACCCCTTCAGATGTCACACGCGTTGTTACAAAGATGAAAATTATCTGAACTCATTATATTGCTTTTTTGATAGATCCAGACGGGCTGATTAGCCACGCCAAAACTTGCTTAATCCACTTTGTATAATAATATTGTAAAGTTCTCCTTTCATTGGGTCTTGCTATAAACTTTAGTAAGGAGCCTAAATCAACCTTTTAATTGATATCCGCATATATTAAGGAGGGGCATGTATGTATGGTATAAGGTTTTACGGCGCTCGCAACTGCTAAGGTCATATGAGCGCGCGAAACACAAGTTGTTCACCTCTGCGCAAGTTCACTTCACGACTGGCTAATTTACTTTAAAATGCTAAAAAGTTAAAATATTCAAATT
>NW_004797388.1:869774-874287 GCF_000002075.1 Aplysia californica
ATGAAAGTGGAACGAACTCAGTTGCCTGAAAAGGGTAGTTTGAGCATGTGTGGCCTAAATAAGCTAAACCCCCCTCCCTTACCTTATTTAGGCCACAGTCCACTGTGGCCTAAATAAGCTAAACCCCCCTCCCTTACCTTATTTAGGCCATATGTGGCCTAAATAAGCACTCCCAATTTAAAATAGGATCATCTAACAAATTACATGAAGATATTCTACCAATATAATATGAAAATAGTGATGACGCATGTGAAGATCTATAGAAAGCTATAAAAAAGAAGCATATTAATATGCCACCATAGCGGAGGAGGAAGTTCTTCGATATGGAATAATTAGGGATAATCAGGTCATATTGTGAAAATGCAAGAGCCCAGATTGCCGAATCATACACGACATAGTATTGGAGACCAACTAAAAAAAAAGAAGAAAAAGTAGACCAGCTGGAAGTTACAGAATCGCAATCAGAGATGAGCCAACCACCCAGGGCCTTGATGAGCCAAGACTGGAGGTTGTTTCCAGGGACAGGCAAGTGTGGCGTCTGTTGCTTTCTACCTTTTGTACCTGACGGTATAGGAGTAGAATAAGTGAGAAACTCAACCTAAAACCGGAGACCAGATTTATTTTTGGGAAATAATGGGTGGAGTAAAGATCGCAAGCTGCTACATAACTGAGTATTTTTGACAATCCTTTGCCTTTCATGTACATAAGTAAAATAAGCTATCCTCTATTAATCTCTAATAATATTTCCGTCCCGTGCAGCGCTTCTTTCCTTCAGGGTATCATTTTTATCCTTCAGTTTCTTGACATCTTCATCTGCATTCCACGTCTATACTGATCTTGGTCCTCCCCTGTTTCTTTAACACAACATGTTCAGTCTCAATGGCTTCCTGGTTAAACATGTCTCTGAATTTCTGAAACCTGTTTCCATGCCTTCAACATAGGCATGTTCTCTGTATCGTTGTATTTAAAATAAATACGGGCAGCATTTTTTTAACACCTTCAAATAAGAGCAGAAAAGTAACAGAAAGTAATCTTGCTCTACAATAGCCTTTAAATCAATTGGTTCCTTTTCCTCCAACAATAATTGTTCTTCAGTCAAAACTCCGTTGATCTTTACAGCATACATTCCCTGAATCACAGAAAAAAACTCTATTGAAATATCAATATTGTGTGTTTTTCCCCGCCGGCTTTTTGTTCAAGTAGACACATGCTATCTTAAAGTCAATAAAGCTGATAAACAAGTACGACTTCCATTCGATGGAATGCTCTACTATAATCCTAAAAATTTCGTGTGGTCTGTGCATAGCTTGCCTTTCTTTAAGTTAACCCAATCTGAACCTCTCTCAGTTTCCCACCCTATCCATAGCCAGTTTTTGTGTATCAAGCCCGAGGATTTGTCCACAGTTTGTCAACAACATTTCTCGAGTTTACTTTTCTTTATCAGTGTGGAATTGACAAAGTGTACTTGTTTCCCGATTGGTGGCCCTTTTTCCTTGTTTCGGAGTATTTTCGATAGAAAATTCTAGATTGATAATTTTTTGGGGGTCCTCTTTGATTGTCTCCAGTGGCATTCTTTCCGGTCGTGAGGCTTTTTCTGATTTCTAACAATTGATTATGTTAGTAATTCCTTCATGGCTGGTCTGGCCATATCAATACAACTACGAGTGTCCGATGACGGGATGTCAAGGGACACGGTGGGGTCTGGTGTGGTTAAAAGTTAGCTGATTTTAAAAAGAGTAGTCTGCTCTTTTTTGCCTGAAAGTAGAACACTTTGTTCAACCTTGCAGAATATGACTAAACTTCAGATGATTTTTAAACTTTCCTGTTAGTTTCATGGTGACCTTGTACATGCCTGCCATATATCCAGAACTAGGTGTCTCTTCTCCTTCTTTCAACAGATTCTATTGGTTTTCTTTGACACTTAACAATTATTCATCTTTCAACGCGTAAGCATCTTATATAACGGGGTTTCTCACAAAAAGACGAGTCCCACAAATCTTAACACTGTCCCTCCGAGTTCCTGGTGCAGCTGTTTGTTTCCGTGTGTTAAGCTAAAGCAATCCTTGCAACTCAGTCTTTACTGCAATGAATACTTATTTTTTTATGTCAGGTCCTGTGATATCAGCCGAGCATTCCCAACAGATAGCTCTAGTCATCTGACGCCACGCGTGCTTTCCTCCTGCATACATGACGTAGCGAAGTCTCGTCTGTCATGGCTCTCATTAAAAATGTTTCTTTCCAATCTATATTTCACACAAGAGAACACGTTTTGTTGGTACGTCTTGTTACTCGAAAACTAACTCTCAGCTACTTCATTATAACAGAAGAAGAAGAAGAAGAAGAAGAAGAAGATGAAGAAGAAGAAGAAGAAGAAGAAGAAGAAGAAGAAGAAGAAGAAGAAGAAGAAAAAAAAAGGGAGAGAGGAGGAGGGGCATGGATAAGAGGAGAGAGGGACACGTAAAGGCATAAAATCATAAAATCAAGTGGTGAGTTAAGTGTGAGAAAAGTTTCTAACACACACTCACAGATAGGCAGAAAGGCAAAACCTATCCTTTTTTTTCTCATTAAACGTGAAGACTTCTGCAACGTTAGAACTGTTTCATAAATTACTTGTAAATTATCTCGTCCAATTCTCTGACCGTTCTTGTAATCACCAGATCTAGAGCATGTCAGGTCAATTCCTGCTCCTGTTACCTCTCCTGGTAACCGTCGCACAGTCACATTCTCGAAAAAGGCAGGCAGCGTATGTGGATCTACGGCAAAATGAAATGGTTGTCGAGCCGTACGTTACGAGGAACTTTACATTGACGTGCACAGTGACAAGTGCCTTGTTCCAGGAGTACGATAGAGATAGCCAAAAGTACTACACTACGAATTCCAGAGGCTCTAACAAGGAGCAGTTGGTGAGAACCCGTTTGCTGAGGGCTACCATATCTGGACCTGCTCCGGTACGTAAATGTTTTTGGCATGGATGGAATGGTCTGTTAGTGAGGAACTCTTAGGTTTAATAACGAGTGTTTTAAAAGGTAAAATCGAATTAAATTACAATAGCTTGGTCATTTTTTAAGAGATAAAATCTAACCAGGGGGACGTTACATCTGTCAATATGAAGAAAATACAACCAACCCATTATTTGGAAAATATCAAGCTTTAAATATTTCAACCAAAACTGAGTGAAATGCATAATTTAGCAATTTCTTAAAAATCAACAAAATTGTTCTATTTCAAATAGTCGCTATTTATGCATTAAAGAGCAAATTCATTACAAAATAAATATTGCCAAATATACCCATGGAGGCGATGGCTAATCAAGCCTCCAAGTGTAGACTATTTCTCTCCGTAAAAGCTCCAATATGCCATTGGAAATGTTGAATCCCTGTGGCATGCATTTGGGTCAATATTTTGAACGTCCCGTTCAATTTTGAGTTTCAAATGTTCGATTGATTGTTGGTTGTTTTTGTGGACTCTGTCAAAAGAAACTCCTAAGGTAATAATTGAAGGGGTTCAAATTGGGAAGGTGGGTGGGGAGGGGGTAAATTCATTTGTTAACGTTCAGCTTATAAAAGATTCCCCAAACCTTTCTTGTAATCAAACAAGGGCCACTTTTGACATGTGGGAGTGGTCCCATCCCTCTGGAACGAGACCTCTACAGCTAACACGTTCTCTTCCTCAACGTCTACAAAACTTTCTCAGCACGATTAGATACCTATCTAATGTGACTGTCGTTGTTTTACCGTTCTCATCTTGAAACCAGAAGGGGGTCGATCATAGCCCTGTAGCTGAATGCTTTTTGAAAGTGGAAAGTTGCGTTGTACCCAATTTTGGTCCACATTTTTAAAACTTGATTTTTCTCGAACTCATTGACTGATTTCCATCATGCTGTTTACAAACTTGAAACCCCCTTGGTTTGATATTATTTGTTCGAAGTTTTGTATAAATTAGTGCAGAGATGACCCAGCAATTACCCTTTAAACAGGTCCCCTTTTTTAGAGAGTGCTCTAACATCAAATTGTTTCGTACATCGCTAAACCGTTTTAAAACCAGTTTTCAGTTACTTTGGTGGTCCCAAATTGTGGTCCCGGTGGAATTATGTGTTCTTTAATTTTGTGTTTAAGTTAAAAATAAGTAATTTTACTATGCTCAGAATTTTTTTTAAAATCTATAGTCTAGTGATCAACAGTCACGTTACTAGCAATACTAGCATGGCTTGAAAACTTAGCAAAAGTGATAATTTCGCCAGTTTAATGTATAAATTAGTGTAGTACAATTAGAAGTTTAAGAATTGTGTTGTCAGAGATGGCAGTGTTCAGAAAGAAAGATTCGGTGGATTATTTTCAAAAGCCACTTCAAGGGCAACTGCCCCAGAAGGGGAGACTGAGGCTTCTGAGTAGAGTTTATTTAAGTGTAATCTATAAATAGCCTTTCATGGGCAGGAGCTTCTACTCTGGTGGTATATATGTACACACACACACACAGGGAGAGAGAGAGAGAGAGAGAGAGAGAGAGAGAGAGA
>NW_004797388.1:874470-878180 GCF_000002075.1 Aplysia californica
CCCCCCTCCTTCTGCCTTTCCACGCAGAGTGCCTGGGAAGTGGTAGCCCAACAAACGGACACAGATTCCAATGCCACCAGTTTTGAAGACGGGGTCATTGCCTATGGCGACATAAGAAAGCCCACTTATCTGGATGTCACATGGTCCACAGCAACACCGTCGACGCTCGGGAAGTTCGTTTGTGACGCGTTGGTCGTTTTTGGTGACGTAAGTACTGATGACATAAATATTTGAAGGGGGTTTTTTTAATGGAAAAAACTCGAAAATAGGTATATTATTCTTCAAAAACATAGTACAAACCATTAGACTGTTACGTTCACAGGTACTTTCCGAGGTACAGAAATAGTGTGCGTACGCAAGATACAAGCCCGAAAAAGGACCCTAAAGTTATCATAATAGAAATAGCTTGTTGCAACCCCGCGCCGTTTCTTTTTCAAACAAAAGCGGATGTCAACGGAGAGTACGGTACAACTAGTTTACAATTCCGTAAACCCGACAATGTTTGGCACCCTTCGAAATGACCTACTTTTTTCTAACAAGGGTCCGGTGTACTTATACAGTAATAAGAGGAAAATATATGCTTTAACCCGCTGTTCAGTCCAATCTTAAAATTATGGGCATGGTTATTTGTGAGGCATCTTGGTGAAATCAGGCGCTCGTTAAAATAATAAAATTGAAGAAATCGGCTTTTTTTGCCAGTTTAGTCATTTTTATCGAATTTCTGTTTTTTGGCTCAACATCTTTTATGACTATTCAAAAACACATTTCTGTGTGGATTTTTACTTTAAAAAACGTTGATTAAAAGCACACAAAAAATGCAAGTTTTCCGTTACCACGGGCTCTCAAGTTAAGGAAATAACCAAACTTTTGCGGCCATTTTCTCGCTCATTTAACCTCTGAAACAAGGCGACCATCACCTCCTTCGAATGCGGATATCTCGATTTCTATTCAAGATAAATGGGTATTTTTTCCTTCTGAGGCAAGATAAATGAACAAGGTTTAAGCTGATTCCAATAACTCCACATGCCCAAAAATTGACGAGCGCCTGATTCCAACAAGTCGTGACACATTTTATTTGTTGCCTATATCCAAGGCGTTGACGGCGGTGGCGCAATATGTTGTCAACTTGACCTACAAACACGAAGACTTGAAGCTTATTTTTAAAAGTCATTCAGGTTGGGAACTCAGAAATCCCACCTTTCAGGGGAATTCATTCACTTTTTAGTTTAACTTACTTCTTTGTCTTTGCGTTCCCCTGCTAGATCCCAGGGGCAGTCAGTCGACTGCTTGTTCTCCAACGTGCAGTGCAACTGAATTTCCCGTTTGTTGTCGTTTTTTCTTCTTCAGGTAGCCAAGTTCCGATTTTGATAGTACTCTTTGATTTAACTGACTAGAATATTTTCAGTTTCGGTCGGTATGAATTAATTTTGAATTTAGCCCAGATGGCGGTCGAAGCCTACGCTTATCGATTTTAAGACAACCAAGGGATCTTTAACGTGCGCAGCTTGCACACGCGACCTCTGAGATTTTTCGCCCTTGCCTGAAAAGTGTTCGATTTCACCTACCCTAAGATCAGTGGCATGACTGAAATACAGCAGTAAGAAGGAGCCCGGACTAGCAATTGAACGAGTCAGGAGTACGGAAGAGAGTTAAGTAGCCTAGGGGAGGCCGGGGGTGTGGGGAGAAAAAGGAGATAGAAGAAGATGACAGTACACGATTAGAGAACAGGAGTGGAAACATTTTAGAGATGTATATATGTTTTCATCGCTGTCAGGTTTCAAATCTTGGGATTTTCTGAACAATAACACCGTATCTCTGGAGCCTCTGATTTGAATTTAAATCGTTATTGTAAAAAACTGGCGTTTGTTATGTAATGGTGAGGCTCTTTGCAGAGCTCAGTTCCTGTGGTAGTTAGAAGTATTATCTAATATGTGGGTATTTCTGCTAGGACGTGGGTTAGCCCTGAGGGGAAGGGTCGAGGTCTACCTCCTAATTGGTCAGGAATGTGTCGATAGACTTGTAAAAACATCTACATTAAAAAAGACCTTAGCCCATGATACACATAAATCTTGTATTTCTTTATCTCCAGTCGGCAGAACTTAAAAAATCGACGACTTTGGAAATCGGAAATAATCTAAAGGGAGCAGACTTCTCAAAAATGCTGGAGATCGGGACGGCAGACATCCTCTCTAAAGTAAAAGAAGAAAATAACGCCCTGAAGGAACAAGTACAAAACCTTAAAGAGACTGTCAGGCAAAATCTGGCCGATCACACCGTGACTCTTGCCAAGATCGAATCACAATATCAAAAAATTATTGAAACTGGCCTTCTTCAACACTGGCCTTTTGGTAGTTACGCCTTGCTCGAGCCCACCTCTGGTTGCCCTGTCGACTATATAAGCACATGGGCCAAGGGTTCTATTCGTGTCCACACAGAGTCCACACAGAGAAACGAAGATGAAGTCTCAGAGTCCAACCATTTGAAAAATCCAGTTCTCTCGCGAGAAAACGGGAATAATTTTGTGACTCAGCATTTCTGCGTGAAGACATCCGTTCTCACGTTCGGTCCTAACTGGCCGAAGGGATCCTACTGCATCAACAAGAAGGGAGAATGTCCCGCAGGGTTTCAGAATGGGTGGCTTCGGTGGGATTACGAAGACGGCAATACTAAAGCAAATCAAACTGGTGCTGTTCCTGACAGTAATTTCAGTTCCCATCTCACGATGCACTACTGTTGCCGAGATGACGGCTCTCCCGAAGACGAGATCTCCCTACCCACAAATCATCCCTTTTACCTGTATCGTCGCGGTGGACAGTGTCAGAACGTACGTGACATGAACGTGAGCCATGAGTTTTTGCTCTTCGACACGGAGAACAAGGACAACGACGACGAGGCCGCTGGCGCCGTACCAGACGTACAAGTCAATAACATTCGAATGGAACTTTGCTACTATCATACACGCTAATTCAATTACACAAGCCGGAAACTTTCTTCCTACTATGCGTCCTAATTCAGTAGCCTCACACCGGGTTTTTGTTACTATTTCACTTTTTTGGAGTATTCGGTTTTCAAATCACCGTCTTTCTTTCCAAATAATAACTAATTTATCAAAATTGCAGCCTCATTCCTACGAACATTTCTCTTTAAGACGAGTGGCCTTGTTCTGCCTTACTAATCAGCAGCTAATAATAAATTGGTCTACTTACTGAACTATTCCACTATTTAAGAATATTCGTTCGGCAATATAAACACCACATGTTTTTCTTTAAAAATCTATTTTTTTCAAACTCGCCACATAACTCATAAAACACAAATGTTGAAAACAAAACAAAGATATAGTTACTTCAAAATTGTGCCTTTGAAAACGATCCTCATTGTATGACAGGTTATAAACGTAACATGTGACAAGATACAACCGTAACAAGATAAACAGTCTATTGACTCACTACAGGAATATTTTGTCTCTTTTTTTTTCTCAATACAACTATGATTAAAATCCTTAAGTTCATGAATATTTTTTGGGTGTCTGTTTGTTTGGTGGTTTGTTTGTTTTTTAGTGGGGGGTTTTCATATTTAAGTCATAACATAAATGTCTTTCGATGTTCCTTCCAGCAACACAATTTGCTACAATGAAAACAAGAAATCGAATCTAGACGTTAGAAACGTCCTCTTATTATTATGTCTCAAGCATGTGCGTGCTGTTTGAAGTA
>NW_004797388.1:878527-880601 GCF_000002075.1 Aplysia californica
ACAGAAAATTTTCTTCTCTAAAATTGTCACCTTTCACCTCCTTTCCTGCTCTCTAGCAATGTTCTGTTGTCTGCTTTCATTTCCACTTTCTGCCCCACCCCCTCACCCCCTCTGCCCCCTCCTCTGGGCTCCTGACTCTTTCTGCAGCCTTTCTACTGCTGCCCCTTGGCTCCTCCTTACTGCTGTCTTTCTGCAACACCCCTGATCTTCTGGTAGGAAAGATCTACACCTAGCTTCTCGGACAAGGGCGAAAAATCTCGGAGGGCCCGTGTGTAAATTGCGCTCATTAAAGATCCCTTGGTGGCCACCTGGACAAAATTCAAAATTTCTTACCTACTTAAAATATTAGGTGTGTCCTGCTCGCTCATATGATCTTATGCAGTTGCGAGCACCGTAAAACACTTACCGAAAAGAAAAAAAAAAGAAAAGAAGTAAAAAGTAAATCTATTTCTGCAAAAATTGCAACTGCTATTTTTAGTGTTGTGCGGTTGGTGATACAAACGTAAGGAGATGATATAACCCGTGTGGTGCGTGAAAGAGGTACATATGAGAGAGAGACAGAGAGACAGAAAGGGGGAGAGGGGGGAGAGAGGGGAGAGAGAGAGTAAGAAAGAAAGAGAGAGAGACAAATAGAGAGTAAGAAATAGAGGGAGGAGTAAGAGAGCGAGTAAGAAAGAACGAAAGAGAGTAAGAGAGAGAGAGAGGGAGAGAGAGATAGAGATAGAGGGAGAGAGAGAGAGAGAGAGAGAGAGAGAGAGAGAGAGAGAGAGAGAGAGAATTAGAGAGGGGGGGACTCTCCGTTTGTTACAGTGCTCGAATCTCCCGTAGGATTAGGTGCCCCCAATAATGTATTATACTCAAACCCATAGCGGACCGTTTGCAACGCACAAATTACTGACTCTGCCTGCTTTTTAGCTTTCTTTTGACTCGTTTGGTAAAGGAATGATTCAAGGAGAGTAGAAAGGAAGACTGTTGGCCTACCTTCTAAACGAATTTATTGGGTCCTGTTGAGTATAAACTTTTACACAAACTACCCCTCCCCCAAATTAAACCCCAAACCAACATCCTTCAAGTACAAGTACGTCACGCAAAGTATTTCAGGATTTTCATAGACGTGTATAATGAAAACCTTAAATCATACACTCTGACGTAGTTCTGGTTCACTCGACGGAACTCACCATTTAACCGTGAAGGTCAAAGAGAGAATGAACGTGCCTAGCACACGACAATAGTGGTGCTTATGTTTCGCAGCGAAGTTGTTATAGTGAACAAAGTATGGCAGCCATGACAGTGCACTGTCTAAGAATATTACTTATTATAAGTCAAATCTATGGGGATTCCATGTACTTATCGTGCCGATATTTTTTCTTCATTTTGCTTTTTTGTTTTGTTTAAGGGGGGGGGGGGGCGTTTTCGAAGACCCACTCCCTATTTCCAATTTTTTAAAACTTAAGTACCCGATACTCCGAACACCCTCTCACCCTCATATGCTCTTGTGCCCAACATCCTCTCTTTCCCCAACCCACTCATCCCCGTTCCCGAACCCACTCCCCCACCCCTTTCCCCAAAAATCCCTAGAACCACCACTCGCTCTCCCAACTCCTTCATCCCCACCTTTCCATGCCCTTAATCCCCCATTCCCACTCCTCGACATCCCCCCCCCTTTCCCTCCGGATCGCATGATTCATCCCCCCCACCCCCACCCCCCCTCCCTTGCCCGCAGATGGCAGTTCTCATCAGCAAACCTCACTGGCTGTGGTACTGCCACTGCTGTGCCCATGAGGGCAGTATAAGTTTTGTAAGTTGTAGGTTCCGTTAAATTTAAAGCATTACAACTAAACAAACTTGTACATTTTATGTTTTTTGTTTATTTGCTTACGCCATGGGCGATGGAACTAGCTTAACTCCAATTGACTTCTTTTTACGACATAATCATGGGCACTTGTTAACAAAAGGCAACCTACGAAGAAATATGTAAGCATTTAATCTGCTTTTCACTTGCTGATCTTATTTATTATTATTATTATTATTATTATTATTATTATTACTATTATTATTATTATTATTATTATTT
>NW_004797388.1:880701-885581 GCF_000002075.1 Aplysia californica
TTATTAGTTTTATTATTTAGACTTTTTTTTATTACTAAAGGCAAATAATTCGTTTGCATTGACTAAATCCACCTGAGAGTGTCCGAGAGGCAGGGCAGTGTTTTGCCAACACAAAGTTGGTCCCCGCGAGATCAGTTCACCGTCGCTCTGGTGGTCATTAAGCTGTCGGTTGAGAGGGGAAAAAGACGTTACCATATTTCTGTTCTGAAGCTGAAAAGTAGCCCACAATGAATTTGTGTTCGTGTTTGGTTGACAGGTGCTCTAGTATTGTTTGATCCTTCTTTCCCTTCAAACTTCTATCGTCCTTATATGTTACTTTCTTGCAACACATCTAATCTTCCGCACTTATAAGACCTAGTTGAGTTGCAAGTGCCGCAAAACCTTTACTAAACTAAAGTTAAGCATTTAAATTCCTATAGTCTTGGAGTTATGAAACACAGGAACGTGCTTATAAACCCAGACCTGCTCCATTATTCAGCTCTTGGCCCTGGCAGTGAAGGATTTAAGGTGTTATAGTTTTCCACATTTGATTTTGTCTGCCGTCTCTGAAAATGGGGAAATGGTAAAGGTTCAACTCCCCTATCAACACTGTTAAGCTATTTAAGAGGCGGGATCACCTCCGAGTTTAACATCCATCCCCGAAAAGACCAAGCTAAATGGGAATTTCGTGTAAAGTGCCTTTCCCAGGGACACAAAGTCGGACCCAGAAGAGGTTCGAATCCCCGAACCCGCAATCTCACGATTACCAGTCTCGTAGGCTACCGACACCACTCTGACATCTCTGTTCCATGGAAACTATTGAAATGGGAGAATATATCGGGTCTAATACAGTAAAGCCATTCTGTGCAAAACCGCAACGTCCCAATAAACAACATCAACAACAACAAAAAACTATAATGACAGCACCATCTGTAGAAACGGCAAAGTCAGAAACAGCAACAGTAACGATGGTCCCAGCATCAGAAAAGCTGACAACAACAACGACAACAACGACTACGACGACAACAACAGCAGCGTCAGATATAAACAGACACAGTTGATTCCAATTTAAGAGCTTGGGCTGAGGATTTGGGGAGTTTGGGTTCGAGGTTACGCTGAAGGCACCAGTTCCTGAGAAGCTGTAGATTACGAAAGCTCATTGACGGAGGAATCAGAATTGAGCCGAACCTATTTTTTGTTGTATCTCCTTTCTGTTAATAATAAGATTTCCTGACTTCAACCAAGACCTCCCGAAAAGATCACTGTGGGCATTAGACACTTGAACCCGAGTACACCACAGTCTTGAACGGGTGAACAATTCCAAACTGGGCATAGTAAGTTAAGAATTAAGAGGTCACTGGAGGGAAGAAAACGTCTATATTATCGAAATAAATAGGATGTGGGCATGCTTGTCGGGATCGATCCGGGAAGAGTGGGATACAGCATCCCAAGAGAAAAATGAAGATGTTCGATTTTAAAATAAAAGACTTGTGTACGTGACAATCAACACTACGTCTTTGGGCATGATGGTGAAGACAACCGTTACCTCAGAATTACAAAGTTCTATTTGACATTTATGAACGTTTTGAATTAATAAGACCATGAGGTCAGAAACCAAATGTTCTATCTGCTCTATCAAAATAGTAAGATTATTCGGAGTCGTAATCAAGATATTTAAAGAATTACATTCGAAAATGTTTGACGAGTTGTGAAACGCTATATCTTTAATGTCGAATTTCACAAAGCTAGGAATTGAGCAGATAGAATTTTATAGTTCCGAGGTAGCGAAGTATACCCATCACTCCACAAGCACCAGTACCTGACACATCGATCAAGCTTGAAATGCAAAACACGACATAGAAAGAAAAACGAAAAAAACATCATTTGAGAAATTGTGAATTAAAATATTATTGTTCTCAACATTAAATATTGCATCTATTGTATAACCTCATGCAAGACATCAAAATAAATAAGATTGCATTCATCTATGATATACACACACGTTTATAGTATCCAAAAATGTAGAATAATCAAGTTAATGCCATCTATGAAATAGTACAGAATATTTATACATCGGGATTTTACGTGTGGCTCGGTTAGCAAGAACGGCTCAAAATCACGCACACACACACGCCTGCAGGTCGGTGTATTACAAATCCAAGTTTTCTCTCGTCGAAGTTCAGAGATCCCCACGCTGACGGGAGTGAAGTGAGAACCGCCTCATGAGAAGAGGACAACAGCAGACAAAGAAAATAGAAATCTCACAAGGGTTGACCCACTCGCTCTCAGCTGGTTCCTTGTACCACTAGGCCTAGTTGCCACGGTCTGGAGGTTGCCCGGGTTGTGCCGACGTCTCAAAAATCTCATTGTGTACGAGTGTGGCCCAATAAGATTGTTCCACTACAAATTCAAGGAACATAAACCTGCTAATGGTGATTGGAGGTGCTTTCCCTTCTCTTTATTTCTTTGTTTTGTTTTCCATCTTTTCGCCATGACATCCACATGGTTTCCCGTTTAACTCACATATAGTTACACACTGGCGGGAAGAAAACATCTATATTATTGAAATAAATGGTGCAGCCTCTGTCAGAACCGTAGGGATATTTAAGAGGTAGCACCTCCGATTTCAACGCCTTTCTACGATAGGACAGGGCCAAGAAGGAGACGAGCGCTGAAAACTGCCCTAAACATGCTCAATAAAGCACCACTGGGAATTTGAACCAGGGATTTCCACGCCATTCTCTTACATACCAACTGAGCTGATGACATGCACAATAGCATTATTCAACTATAGCAGGACTTTGGAACCCTCTATGGCATCATAGTTTAGTTACAAAATAGTTCTAGATGTTACACACATTCCAATGATATGTACGAAGAAATACTAACGAATAGTTTTCTTTTCATTTGTCCCACAGAATGCAATCCACCGCACTCCGGGAGTTAGTTCCCTTTTTTAACGACCAGTTTAGAAGTTCGACAGTTATTTCCCCCTAGACCTTGAATAGCTACGATATTCACGTTATTAAAAATTAAATTCTAGAGACATCCCCTCTCACGTGAAGGTAATAGTATCTCTCAAATATTATTCTTTTGACGTCGTTGTATTTCGTTGCGGCAAAGAGTTCTTCACAATTTTCTGTAAACTTCCTCTCGCACTTGCCCATACGAACTTCTTTGATAAGAACAAGACAAAAAAAATACGCCCTTCTGAATTTAGCCCGGAAAACATTCCTCCAGCTCTCGCTATCAGTGTCAATTTACGAGAAAAGCTTAGAGATGTGGGAGCGTCAGGAAGTGGAAGCCTTCAAATCATTAAGGTAGAAGCGTTTCCTCTCCTGACAAGCGTTAAAAACCTGTTCAAAAGACTCAACAGCGGCCCCCTAAGTGGAAGCACTCCTTATACAGCGCGAAATGACAAAACGCTACTCTCGAGATGAAGAGCTACTCAGGAAGGGGGATAATCATCTCAAAAGTCCCGCGTAGTCTAAGCTGAAATACCCTTTGCGCAATGCGTCTGAGGCTAGGGACTCGTTTGCTTCGGTCTGCGCATGTCAGACAGGAACTCTTCATTTTGTCGAGAGAGTACCCAAATCGATTTGTGCTCAGGGATAATGGAAGATCTCTGGTTCTTATTGGTTTGTCGAATAGAAAGCTGTGCTAACACAGAATCTGAAACGCGCTGGATAAATCTATCTTTATTTACATCTTTCGGCAGTAAAATTTACGATTTAACATTATTTTGAGCTATTCCTAGTAACCCGTTTAACGTTTACGTGAGCTCATGTGGATTTATTTTGTAGTTACTTTTTGCGGACATGACAGCGATACTGAAGCTGGGTCAAGTTGAGGATTTATTCTCTCTTGCTCATAAAAGGAACAAAATGTTGACAGCTGTAGTGGACGTGCTATACTAAATGTTTTGTTTTGTTTTTTCTTTGCCCAGATTTGTGTATGAGGAAAATGGAAATTATTTTCTCCACTGTGTATTTAGACATCATACAGTTGTAACAGGCTAAGCGCTGTTGCAAAAAAGAAAAGGACAGAATGTAAATTAATTAATTTTTTTTCTTTACAGTGTACAATAAAGGGGGCACAATATCATGGTGCGAGAATATACAACTAAAGCAAGATGTCAGATTATTTTTTAAGTGCACCGGTTTGGTTTGTTGAGTTGATTTTCAGAAAGCGGTATTGAAGAGGCTTATGTTTGTTTGTTAATTGTTTGTTTGCTTTTTTGTTTGTTTGTTTGTTTGTTTGGGGGTTTTATCACTTTGTCCACAGATTTGCCGCAGTGAGAGTAATCAGGCTGAGACTACAGCAAATGATTATTGATGGAAGACATAACATGTGTGTCACCGTGGTGAAATCAGGCCCACGTCAAAATAATGAAATGAAAGAAAATAAACACCTTTTCCGCCCTCTGGACTGTTTTTATCCATTTTTTCAACTCATTGTATGTCCATTAAAAAAACATTTCTGTATGAATTTTACTGGGGGGGTATTAAAAGCATTTTTACAAATGTAAATTTACAGTTTCCAAGGACACCGAAGCTTTAGAAATTGCAAAACTTGAGCGGCCATTTTCTCGCATATTTTACTTTTGACCCCAGGCGACCCACCCTAATTCAATAGTGAATATCTCAACTCTTATTCAAGATTAATGACTGTTTTTTTTATTAAACTCAAGACAAACGAATGCGCTTTACGATGGTAACAACAGCCCTATATGCCCAAAGATTAGTGACCGCCTGATTTCATCGTGTCGTGACACATTTACTTTTCTGAGCGACCTGCAGCCGTGCGTTCAGATTTGTCGGACAAGACACGACGTCTGGAGATAACACATTTGCTTATTTATCCACACACAAACATACACCCACATACGCACCCACACACAC
>NW_004797388.1:886170-888725 GCF_000002075.1 Aplysia californica
CCACACACACACACACACACACACACACACACACACACACACACACACACACCTGCCCCAAAAAGAACACATTTGACCTACACACACCTAGGCTGCCCCGCTGTCAACAAGCGAGGATCCAGCCCTTCAAAACAGTCAGATATGTCACACAAACCCACATGATATACTCACACACCAAATACACAGAGCCGAAATCGCTATACCAGCCACACGCTAGGCGTTTCCCGAACCAATACAACCGCGATGTACAAAAGCGTCCACCATTCTGAAGCAGGCTTCGGGCTGGTCATGCGGTGTCTGATGTCCAGCACCATGGATGACCACTCGACAGAACTGTCCGGTCTGGGAGTAGAAACCTCCCAGATTACTTTTTTCCTTCCAGGTGAGTCTGTAAAAAGCAAGCACACAAAAATAGATTAATAACTCTTGATAAGCATTTAACAGAGGTAAGATAAACGCTGCAAAATTCCCTTTCTCTTGTTACAACGAACACGAATTCAGCGTTTATGCTGATATATTATATTCACACACATACTTACTATGTGGGGGTATGTGTTGTGTTGTGTGTCCGTGTGAGTGTGCTCGCGCGCGCGCGCGCGTGTGTGTGTGTGTGTTACCCAAAATTTAAGATCAGTTATAACCTTTCAAAAGAGTTTCACTATCAGATTGCTGGAATCATGAAAAAAAAACCTATTCTTACAAAATTTCTTATTGTGATATCCTGCTAAGAGTACACACCTAATAGTATAGAACTAAATGAACTTAAAGTTACGAAAGGCGTTCAGGTAAGAATGTCTATAATATGAAGTGTTGTTTTAGAAAAAGTTTTACGGCACTTGCAACACAATAAGGCCATAAAAGGACCCGGGTTCGAATCCGCGTAGTGACCGAACAATTTTCTTCTCTAAAATTGGCTCCTTTCACCTCCTTTTCTGCTCTCTAGCAACGTTTTGTCTACTGCTTTGGTCTCCACTTTCTGCCCTCACCCTTTTTGCCCCCTCCTCTGGGCTCCTGACTCTTTCTGCAGCCTTTCTTTTCTTTTTTTTTTGTAAAGTGTTTTACGCTCTCGCAACTGCATAAGCTCATATGAACGCGCGGGACACACCTTTTATTTTCAGGTGGTAGGAAATATGGAAATTTGCCCGGGTGGCGGCCGAAGCCTACTCTTATCGATTTTAGACCACCAATGGATCTTTAACGTGCGCAACTTACACACGGGCCCTCCGAGATTTTTCGCCCTTGTCCGAGAAGGTTAGATGTAGATCTTTCCTACCAGAAGATCAGGGGTGTGGCAGAAAGACTGCAGTAAGGAGGAGCCAAGGAGTAGCAGTAGAAAGGCTGCAGAAAGAGTCAGGAACCTTGAGGAGGGGGCAAAGGAGGTGAGGGGGTGGGGGCAGAAAGTGGAAATGAAAGCAGACAACAGAACATTGCTAGAGAGCAAGAAAGGAGGTGAAGGGAGACAATTTTAGAGAAGAAATTTTTCGGTCGCTACCCGGATTCGAACCCGGGACCTTTGAATGAGAGGCCAACACCTTAACCTCTAGGCCATGAGAGCCCCCGCAGCCTTTCTACTGCTTCTCTTTGGCTCCTTCTTATTGCTGTCTTTCAGCGGCACCCCTGATCTTCTGGTAGGAAAGATCTTTACCTAGCCTTCTCGGACAAGGGCGAAAAATCTCAGAGTTTCCGTGTGCAAGTTGTGCACGTTAAAGATTTCTTGTAGGTCTGAAATAGATAAGAGTAAGCTTCGGCCATCACCCGGGCAAAATTCAAAATTTCGTATCAACTATAAATGTTTGGTGAGTCCCGCGCGCTCATATGGCTATATGCAGTTGCGAGCGCCGTAAAACACTTACCCAAAAAAAACCCTCTAAAAAGAAGGAGGGGAGATAAGGACGATAGATCCAGATGTTGGATAGGAAAGAAGGAGCGAACCACACCAGAGCACCCGCCATTCTCCTACGCCTGAGTGAGGAAGAAAAAAGAACGACAGAGCAAGAACGTTGAAGCTGAGACTGAGAGGTAATCACACGACAGGCAGAAATGCCGCTGTCCACGGAGAAACTGAGGTGGGCAAAATCCGGATAATCTACCTGGACAACCGGATAATTCTCAAGGAAACATTATCCGAATTCAGACTTTCAACTCTCTTTCCTGACCCGTTTGCCGACGTGGGTGCACCCATTATTTGATTTACTTGATGCTAACCCGTTTTTTAAAGTGGTTCTAAACATTATACTAACCCAGATCCCATTTGCCGAAGCGGTTCATAACATATTATTTGCCGAAGAAGTGCACTTACATATTATCCGGATTTTGCTAAAGTGACTCATTGCCCAGCCCTATAGGAGACAGTGAAGCAAAGATACAACACCCAACGGTAGGCTGCACTATCTTTGAGTGAAGCAATCCCGCGCGGTAACACCGTAAGCTTGAGTGACATCGCGGACAGTGACATGTGTGCCCTATCCCTTTTTTTTTGCTTTTGTAAAGTGTTTTACGGCGCTCGCAACTGCATAGGTCATATGAGCGCGCGGGACACTCCTAATATTTTCAGT
>NW_004797388.1:889051-895918 GCF_000002075.1 Aplysia californica
AAGAAAGGAGGTGAAGGGAGACAATTTTAGAGAAGAAATTTTTCGGTCGCTACCCGGATTCGAACCCGGGACCTTTGAATGAGAGGCCAACACCTTAACCTCTAGGCCACGAGAGCCCCCTATCCCTTTTTAGCGAGACAACTTTGATAAGACTCAAGCAGAACTGCCTCGCCGCGACAAAAAACACGGGATGGAAATACGTGTAAGGAATCCATACAGCGGCGGTGGGTGAACCTAGATTTAGGTGGGGCTGAGGTTTCTTCCACTTCTTTAGCACCAAAAAGCAAGCAATAAGAACAAAACAGTGATGATTTTTCTATACTCACGGCGAGCCACGGCATTTTGAGAACCATTCAAACGAGAAGAGTCACCTTTGTCAGCCATCTCTTTGTTCTTAGTTAAATTCTTCTGGATGGTGGGGACAAAGCCGTTTCACCTCCAAATTTCTCTAATTAGTTTTTATTTGATGAAAAAGCTGCATCAAAAGTGGTTGGATGTAATTAATAACTGTTAAATCTCAGCAGCACAAACACACACCGTGTATGAGGTGGATTGGGTCGTGTTGTTAGAGAAAATAGAACGCGCCTAACAAAGGCCCAATGGGCGCATAGGTAACTGTGTCACTGGGGGAAAGTGTGTCGTAAACTTTTCCCCCATTTTCAGGGCTGGGAGAGCGTGAGCCCTCTGTGCAGTGTTATTTTTTCAAGTCGTCTACCTTTTTACAAGATAGGTTTCATTAAGGAGAGACCGTGGGAACGGGCTGGTTGATTGCTGAGCCCTAAAGACATTTGATTGGCTGTTAGGTTACTATAGTTGTAAGCGGAGACAACTGATTGGATAAACGAGGAAGCCGCCAAGTTGATCACTCTGTGTTCATTGCGGGAGATCAGAACAGTTTCAACTGCTTATTTCGTTATTTTCATTTGCCTTGGGATAGACTTGGGGGGTGGGGAGGGGGGCTCAAGCCCGTGAGCCCTTCACTACCTACCGCCACTGAATCCATACAACCTCAGACTCTGATAAAAGTGAGTGCACGCAATAGCAAGCTTTGGAACCGCGAATTAACGAGTAAAGAAAACAAAACGGGATTTCACCAAAGCTTGTGATAACAAACACTGACATAGTAAGAGAGACTTTCTGTTCCCCACAGTTTTTGGAGGTTGCATGACCCCTCGTTACATTCAGCCGGGATACGGCGTTTTATTGGCTCAATAAAAAGTGAGAAGGGGGGGGGGGGACTGCGACTTCTTGTCACCAGCCTTGACAATAATCGTTTAAATTCCCTCTCTAGAATGCATGGACCAATTGTCCGCACAAAAACGGTATGGTTTCCTGCCAAATCTTTTCTGAAATCGCCACATCTGTTCTGAGCAACTTGCTGCTTGCGAACGACATTAATTTATTAAAAAGGTCATGGGACGCTCCGTTAGCTCAGTAGATGGCATGCTGGACTATAGCTTGGATAGTCGTTGGTTCGATTCCCTAACCAGATCTTTTTGAGCCTGGAGGATTTGGGAAGCTGTTAATAGTTAATGCTTTCCTCGGGGGCTCTCGTGGCCTAGAGGTTAAAGTGTTGGTCTCTCCTTCAAAGGTCCCGGGTTCGAATCCGGGTAGCGACCGAACAATTTTCTTCTCTAACATTGTCTCCTTTTACCTCCTTTCCTGCTCTCCAACAATAATCTGTCGTCTGCTTTCTGCCCCCACCCCCTCACCTCCTTTGCCCCCTCCTCTGGGCGCCTGACTCTTTCTGCAGCATTTCAACTGCTACTCCTTGGCTCCTCCTTACTGCTGACTTTCTGCCACACCCCTAATCTTCTGGTAGGAAAGATCTACACCTAGCCTTCTCGGACAAGGGCGAAAAATCTCGGAGGTCCCGTGTGCAAGTTGCGCACGATAAAGGTCCCTTGGTAGTCTAAAATCGATAAGAGTAGGCTTCGGCCGCCACCCGGGCAAAATTCAAAATTTCCTACCAACTGAAAATAATAGGTGTGTCCCGCGCGCTCATATGACCTTACGCAGTTGCGAGCGCCGTAAAACACTTACCAAAAAAAATGCTTTCCACCCACTTGGATAGGACGTTCTATCAGGGATGGGCGTTAAACTCCAAAGTCCTGCCTCAGAAATAATCTTACAGTATTGAAATGGGCCTTAAGCCTATATTACTACAAAGGTTGCTATATCCGTATTATAGTTTAGACACTTTTCATCATCATCCAATACCAGATCTGCGATAGACATCGCCGATCATGATTCTCCATTCATTCCTTTGCTCGGATGCTATTAAAAAAGCTACGTTTCCTTTACTAAGGTTATAATATTGATTTTTAAAAATACCGCTTCTTTAACGCCCATTCCCTGGTGACTCGAGGAGCTTCACAATACGATTTAAATCAAAGTGCAGATTTGCTCATTCAACGTACAAGAATTATTTGACATACATATAATTCATTCGTAATCTGACACATAACACGTAAATACAATAAGACAATTAGCGGGTGGTTGGCGGGTGCTCTGGTGTGGTTTGCTCCTTCTTTCCTATCAAACAGCGTTTTTATGTGTGTGTGTGTGTGTGTGTGTGTGTGTGTGTGTGTGTGTGTGTGTGTGTGTGTGTGTGTGTGTGTGTGTGTGTGTATATATATATATATATATATATATATGTGTGTGTGTGTGTGTGTGTGTGTGTGTGTGTGTGTGTGTGTGTGTGTGTGTGTGTGTGTGTGTTACTCTCTTGATTCACCTCTAATCTTCCGCACTTTTATGACCTCATTGTGTTGCAAGTGCCGTAAAACTCTAACTAAAGCTAAACTAAAATAAGACAGTCGCTATGGCAACTGAACGCATTTGCCGCTGGAAGACTCGCTCTCGATCCCTAGACACACGCAGATGGTGGAGAGCAATGTATTTGTGAGGATGAAGGTGAATTCAGGTGCTCGTCAAAATAATGAAATCGAAGACATCTGTATTTTTCTGCAGGTTTGGCAATTATTATCAAATTTAAGTTGCTGATTTTTGTTGCTTTTTATTTTTCAGTTTTTGGAGGGGTTTTTTTTTGGAGGGGGGGGTTGGGGGGAGGGGTAGGCTCAACACCTTTTACGTCCTTTTAAGAACTCATTTTTGTGTGGATTTTACGAGGGAAAAAAACAATTGGTAAATTGTAAATTTTCAGTCTCTAAAGCCTCTCAAGCTATGGAAATCACCAAACCTTGGCGGCCATTTTCTCGTTTACTTTACCTCTGAAACAAGGCCTCGTTCAATCGCAAATATTTCGACTTCTATTCAAGATAGATAGGTACGTATCTTTCATCCAAAGAGAGACAAATGAACGAGCTTTAAGATAATACCAATGACCCCACATGCCCCCAAATTGACGAGAGCCTGATTCCAGCGTGTCGTGCCACATATTTACAGACGGAGAAGTCTCGGGCACAAAAAGCTTGTGACAAACAGATTTTTATCAAAATTGATACGCAAATGGGGAGAGAGACAGACATACAGAAAGAGAGAGATATATATATATATATACAAACATACAGAGACAGAGACAGACGGGGAGACAGGGGGAAAGAAAAGGCAGAAAGAGGAATAGAAAAAAAGAGAAAGAGAAAGAGAAAGGGGGGGGGGGGGTAAAGGCCGAGAGAGAGGGGGGAATATAGAAAGGAAGAGAGTGGAGGAGAGTGTTCATCTATGTATTTTTAAAATATTTTTTTGGGGGGAGGGGGGTGTTTGGGCCTTAATGTGTATGTTTGAGCATGTGTATGTGAGTGTATCTTTATAAGTGCGCGTGTGTGTGGTTTTTCGGAAGGGGGGGGGGCATAAAAAGATAGACAGAAAGACAGACAAGCAAAGAGGAAATATGGCGATATAAGTTTAACGACCTACTAGAAATGCATAGATTATTTTAGCCCTGTCGTTGTCGTAAGGCTCAAAAAGACAGGAGAGACACAGAAACTATTTTCGTATTTAAATGTCACACAAATGGATCTGAATGTTGATTTTCACGTGTGACATTTAACCAATGGAGGGCTCACAACTACGACTGGTATGCACTAGGCAAATGTGTTATCCTAAAACGTTTTTCTTTTTCTTTTCTTTCTTTTTTTTGGTGCTGTTTTTTGTTTGATTGTTTGTTGTTTGTTGTTTGTTGTTTGTTTGTTGGGTTTTTTGTAAGGTGCTGGGGTTACAACTAGACAGACATAGTGAGAAACAGAGATAGGAGAGAATGAGGACAGACAGACAGACAGACAGACGGACAGACAGACAGACAGACAGAGAGAGAGACAGACAGACAGACAGACAGACAGACAGACAGACAGACAGACAGACAGACAGACAAATAGACAGACAGACAGACAAACAGACAGACAGAAGTGGTAAAACAGGGAGGGTCGTTACGTTAATCTTCTTAAACCTGGAGCTCATCACAGAATGACGACATGGGAGTGGCACTATGAGGTGGGGCGAGGGGGTGTGTGTGACAGAGAGCACGCATGTTTTGAACGCAGGTCGCCGTGAATATATCAAAGGAAAAAACACGTCGTTATTTATCACAGGTTTAAACACCTAGTTTCCGTCAATGTTAACCTGTTCATACATAAAGGCAAGACAGCGAACAAATAGCCCTGGTCTCGAGAAGACTAAAGTCTCCTTATGCCATTCTATTTAAATGTTTGGGGGTTTTCTTGTTTTTATCTATAATACACTTATAGTTCTAATTAAAAAGTGGTTCTTAGAAGAAGCTCAGATACAGAATTAAGACTCAGTTATGATAGGGTCATTAGCATAAAAGTCTTTTAAACTCCTCAAGCAACGTGAGTGCCGACACACCTGTCCTCGGGATTCGAACCCAGGTTTCTCGCCACGAAGCCACCTCTCTTAACAACATAGCTAACGGCATGTCTACTAAACATCGGTTCCCAGACTGAAATATCATTGTAAAGTCAAGCTCCTTTTCTTCAAACCCGTAAGGAAATTATGTATAATAGTTTGTTCATGAGATATTTGGGGAGCAGGGTGGGGCATCTTTGGTAAACCCTATTCAGTTAAGTCTGTCTGCGGTTCACATTTTTCTGCATGATAACCTTTGCATCGATATAATTCCTGTTTTAAAAAAACAGTTAAAAATGCGCAAAATTGTATAGATATAGGTTCAACGCCCCTTGCACACTGTCAGGAAGTTCATTTAAGGGGTAGGACCTCCAAACTTAGAGTCCATCTCCGATAGGACCAAGACAAGTAGGAACAATTGTATAAAGTGCTTGTCCAAAGGAGAGAACGTCGGACCAAGCAAAATCGACCAGAAAAACCCCCCAAAACAAGCAAACAAAACAGGTAAACAGCCCAACTAACCTGTGCGTGTCGTTGTACTCGCGTTGTCTGGACCAGGACATGGTCAATAACGCCGCCTCAATCATGGCCGAACTGACCACGACGTCATAGTCCCCGTTGTACAACAAGACCTTGTAGTTGTCCATGAGAACTGCCAGCTTGGCTTTTGTACTCACAAGCACATCCGGCCCGTACATTTCTGACAATGCGTCGTTTGAGACAAAGTACTTGGTGTTCCCGACATGCACCGCTTTCCGGAACTCCTTGGACGTCATCATTTTCTGAACAGCGTTGTAGTTGGCGTCTTTGCCCGTGACGTAGTTATCCAAAGATGGCAGAGGAAGTTCGTTGAGCAGCACAAGGTCGGTGAAAAGTTCGGAGAATGTGGCGTTTGACTGGCCACCGTCTAAGAAGCTTTGATACATTTTTACAACTTTTTTCTTATGCCTCTCCTTGTCTGCATGACTAAGAGCTCCTAAGGCGTATAAGTAGTCAAAGAACGCTACACTTTCCGTCTCCGGATCAAAATACGGGCTACCCAGCACCACTCCGAGAAGCTTTAACTCAGCACACGCTTTGTCCGTCTTTTTACTCTGATGAATTTTGTATCCCAGCGATGGTACGTATTTGCCAGCGTACGACTGTCCTCCGATGTACATGCCTCTGGTTTTGAATTCAGGGAACATCTTGTTGAACTGGAGCACGAAACTGTAAAGGTCGGCGGTGTAGTCGTCTTGAGTGATCTTAAAGCCCTTGGCGCCACTGTCAGAGAAACTGTAGCCTGTGCCCACCGGGTTGTCCACATACACGATAGAAAAAGGGCCGACCCACGTGTGATTTCTCGCTCCGTATGTGACCTTCTCTTGTGCATCCGTACGTACTTCAATGGGCCCATGCTCCCACAACAGGCCTAGCATAGATGATACAGCCGGACCTCCGTTTAGCCATATGAGAAGAGGAGCTTTGGGATTTGTGTGAGACGGGAAATACCAAAAGAACAAATGATTTCCTAACTCCTTGTCCACCGTCAAGTACCCCGCATGGCTGCGAGGAAGGGACGGGAATTCTTCCCGGTCTATCTCACTCAGCGCCCGAGCCTTGTCAATATTTCCGTTGTCAAGCAAGGGCGTCAGTAGTAACGGCGCTCCAGGGGGCTCCACGGGTGGAGGGTTCGCGTTGCTCAACGCGATCACCATGGAAACCAGGAAGGCCAATAAGGCCTTGGACCTGGCGTCCATAGCGGCACCTGAGGACCACAAGGAAAACATAGTTGTTAATTTGTTTAGATGGAGTACAGACAAGCAACTTGGTAACGACCAACGAATGTAGGGAAAAGCCAGATAATAGAACGAGAATAATAGAAAAAGAAGTAGGATCTATCAGTGGGGCCCTCAAACGAATCGGAAAACAATAACCAAAAATAAAAATAGAACGCTGATTTGCATTTGCGTGGAGTGGGTAAACCAAGCTTTAACAGTATGTAAAGCTTTAAAGTGTTGATTGCTCCTTGGCTCTCTCTTTCTCTCTCTCTCTCTCTCTCCC
>NW_004797388.1:898044-900050 GCF_000002075.1 Aplysia californica
CGAATCCCCCGTCAGGGACCCGACGTTGTGTCCTTGAAGGAAAGGCACTTTACACCAATTTTCCCCTCACTTCACCCAGGTAGAAATGCTGCTGTCGTAAGGGAAAACGACGAATGGTCCTGCGCAGGTAGCGAGGCAAATTTTTCAGGAGAGGCAAAAACTGTTTTCACTTTATAACTCTTCTATTTTTCATTCTTTTAAGCTATACTTCACCAGATATCTGATTGAGGCATTCATAAAGCAGTTTCTAAAGCTTGAATACTTTAGGTTAAAAAGTAGCAAAGTTATTCGACATTCGTCGTTCTCCCTTACATTGCGCACCCTCAGGTGAGCCTTGCGATGTAAGCGAAAACGACGAATGGTACGGTTCGTCGTTCTCCTTTACACTCGTGAACGTTTATGGGCGTAGGCGATGGTCAGTTGTGACGCATTATTGACAGTCATGACTGTGTACTGGTTACTACAAACAAAAATAAGACGTATACAAACTAGTTATTATACGTATAAAGTTAGGTGTTTGTTATATCCCAACTGCAACTCGGTAAATGCCCTTCGTTTCCCTTCCTCGCTTGGTTAAATACTACACAGTCAGTGGACAAATCAGATGTGCACACATTTTCAACAGCTTGATTTAAAACTATCTCATTCGGAACCAAAGTTTGGTCTCTATGATATCTCTCTATTGTATTCCCTTCAGAAGCGAGTTTTACTTTTATTTTCGCTAATTGCAAAATTTTCCCTGCACGACTAAAGGGATCAACAATGTTACAATGTCAATAATGCGATCAGATCATTGCAAAGTCAAACTTTCACGTGAGAAATGTAACAATCTGACAAGACTGTTTCAAAAACGCTTTCAGGAGAGGTAATGCGACGCTTTGTAGTTAATAAAGGATTCAGTTGATCGGATCGGAAAACATACCACAAAGTAGAGATCGACAAGACAGTTTGAATCTGCATGATATTATTATGCTCGATCATAACGTCCATCAAGTCATAAAAAATCGTAAAGCAAGATTAAGTGTCGCCACAATACCTCCACTTTTTAAGTTGGACAAAGAAATTTTCTCTCATAACGCAGTGTCATTAATTGCTTGGTAATTCTATAATGATGTCGACCAGTGACACGTGCTAGACAAATTGCGGCACTATAACCATCGTTGGGATTTGGGATGTCAAATGACTGGACAGCAAACTAACATGACGTTAGCCTGTGAACATCTGGCGGACACTAATATGCAGTGCTAATAAATTTCTTCCTAAATACTTTTTTGACCCTCCCATCCCAACCCCTATCCCCCTGTTCCCATCCGTTTTCCCCTCTCTCCGCCTGCTCTTGTCAATTCACACCATCAGCATAGGCCTAATACGTGAAGACAGAAAGACAAACTAAATGATACATTCTTATAAACCTGGTCGGTGGTACTCCGGGGGAGGGGTGGTGGTGTATTTGTTTGCAAAAAACCTAGTATGTTTGTACTGACGCAACAGTGACCAGTTGTCATACGTCGCCCATGCCGAATTTGCCCAACGGCAGAGACCAGGGGACAATGCCGAACGAACAGTGATCCTTGACCGATCGACCATTCGTCGTTCTCCCTTACACTGAGCTCTGGCTCGGAGCTCGCCAGTGTACGGGAAAACGACGAACTCTCAATTACGCAACAACGGATTAGGATATGACAAAAAAATTTACACCATCAGATGCAGAATTAAATACTCTATGAAATATATCAAAATAACAAAATCAAAAAATTTTGACCATTCGTCGTTTTCCTTTAGACGGCAGAATGGGTACCCGGCTATTGACAGTAAAAGATCTTGTCAGTTTGTTAGTAGTGTTTGAGCGCTTAATCAGCTGCTTGCACTGTATGCTTCCCGGGAAGCTGAGAATGTTTCAGAGTGTTCTACGGTCTGCTGGGGTAATAATATAGTGTAAAGCGCATAGAGCCTGCTGTTGAGCGGGGATATGCGCAATACAAATGCTACTGATTTATTATTATTAT
>NW_004797388.1:901196-903481 GCF_000002075.1 Aplysia californica
CACTACCTTTTTTTCTCTCTTGCCTTTTACCTTTGGTACGCCCAAAGTAGTTTATTTTCTCTTTCATTATGTTCTGAAGTCTGTAGGAGTGTAGACGCTGCTGTGTTAATTCGTCTTAGCACTTATTTATTCTTCATTTCCTGTATCCACGTTATTCTTAGAGTTATTCTATAACATTTCATTATGAAAGGTGCAATCTTTTCTGCATCTTGTACATTGGTAGATTTTTATTTTATTTCATCGTATCCTTTTTTTGTCCAAATTTTGCCCATCAAAGAGAATTGTTACCCCCCCCCCCCCTCCATTCCCCTTTCCAGCCTGACTCGGCCCCGCGACAGACACGTTTAAAAAGCAATGTTCGACCCATGATAAGAGATATCTGTAAAATCTGTACTTTTTCATTATATGGAAACTTTATTTAACAAATGAGTGTTTATTAGGTTTAAAGCGATGTGATTTAGGCCTATGGCCTCAAACACTGAATAAACTTATTTACTTACTTAAGGATGAGGTAACATTTGAGCCTCTAAAGCCTTCAATTCCTCCAAGCCTTCAACATTGAAACTTCATGCTTCTCAACCATATACGTTGCTTTGTATTGTTCTTTGCAGATGGATGTCATCCTTTTGAGGTTTTTTTTTGCAATTCTCTGTTTAATCTCCCAGGTTGTCTTTCAATTTGCTTCCATCCTGGCCACAAGCTTCAAAATAAATAATAATATGCAGAAACGCTCACTGCAGGTCAATTTTGGACCAATGATTCCTAGGATCGTACTGGTCCAAGTAAAAGGAGATCGTTAAAAAATTTCCTCAACATAGAGGATTCTAACTAGGACAACCCGTATTGTAGTTCAACAGGGTACCAGCTGATCTAACAGAGTACCCTTAACCGTTCTTCAAACTTCAAAACCACCAAAGAAAATAACGCAATAATAGAGCCCTCTACGCAAACGTGAAAATACTGTCGTCTATAAGAAATTGTCTCAGAAGACTGCTGAGAATTTCCTGGGTGGAAAAGAAATTTTAATAAAAGGACGTATCGGTAGTTTTTGAAAAAGCCCACATGGGCCGCTCGCTGATAAAAAGACGAATACTATTCCCAGGACACTTGAATAGACATGTACTTTGAGCATTTAGTTTTGACTAGCAATATTGAAGACAAACGAAAGAAGCAAGCCCAGAGTAACCTACACGGAAAGCCTAGACAGACGGGTGACAGGTAAAAATCAGGATACGGTAGCTTTTTTCTAATTTAGAGCATCGGAACAAAGGAAGCAAAGGGGAACTAAGATCGTCGTTCTCTGTCGCAGATCTGGCACTTGATGATGAGCATAACGTGAAGTAGTAACATCCTCTGAACAAACCGAGCACCAGTTGTCTCCTCCTCCAAGGAATTCCTTTGTGATTTTGGGATGAGTTCCCTTGGACGTGATCGGTTGCAACTAATCGTAAGTATTTTTAGGGCATTCATATCGCCACAATTTGGATTTCGACCCTGTCAGTTACAGCCAACCCGGGATAAATAGAGAACGGTACACATGTACTCGGTGAGGAAAAGGGTATTCTCAGGTATACCTGGTGAAAGATGGAGATACTCGCTTAGTATTGTACGTTAAATGTAGCTAAACACGGCAAAGAAAGGAAAGATCATTTCCTATGAGATGAAATGCCTCAGAAAAGGTAATTTATGTCACTAGGGAAGACTGTATAAGGAACAAACTTGTCCCATTTTGAACAGTAACCAAATGGGTCAAGGAATAAAATATTGTACTAGTGTGGCGATGTCTGCACACCAAACTGCTCGCACTACCGCGCACATCTTTTATTACGTGATGCCTCCTTGCGTGATGCCCAACAGTGCTAGACGACGAACTCGTTCAATGACTAAGCAGACTGAACTATCCTCAACTTAATTTGTTTGTTGGTTTCTTGCCACAATACAACATCAAAGAAACAAGTGTTCGGTCATCTGATGAAAATGTCCCCAAATCAGCCAGCTACACAAACATAACAACCCAAAAGAATCAGGATACAATGACTGGGGCACATCACGGAAAACGTGGCTGGATGGCGGTAAAGGTGTCCATCCAAAAGAAGAACATAATAGCAATAACAGAAGCCACCCACCTAACCCTTGATCAAAAACTGCACTCCTCCTCAACATCTAACGGTAAAAAGGGGAGGATAAAGTAAAGTGTAAAATAAATTGACCTATTTAGTGTCGAAATTTCTCTCTTTACCGCAGCCGTACAAAAACACCAGCGCAGCCCAACCCAACCCCCCCCC
>NW_004797388.1:904457-905731 GCF_000002075.1 Aplysia californica
AAGAATGGTTTGGTTTTGTATGGAAAGAGGTTTTACGTCATTTCCAACTCTTCATATGATATAAGTGGAGAGAAAAAGAAAGTGACGATGAGAGAGAGAGAGAGAGAGAGAGAGAGAGAGAGAGAGAGAGAGAGAGAGAGAGAGAGAGAGAGAGAGAAAGGGGTGTGAAAGACAGAGACTTAGAAGGACGAGGGACAGTCTGTGTTTCTATCAATCTTCTTTTCTTTCTTTTTTTTGGGCGCTGCTCCCGTGGCAACAAGGTTGTGTTTACGTCGGCTCTGCATTTCTGAGGAAACTTACGTCTTTCAATCTGAATCAATCCATCCTTCAGAATAGATATTCTACACCACCACAATAGAAACTTTGATAAATTTTGGCATCTCTTGCTATGGTAGCAATTCGGGAAGACAGCACATCATAAAAATAAACAAGTTGGCCAGAAAGGCATCAAGAACAATAATTGGTAGAGACCTAAGTAACTTTTAATTTCTAACAAAACAAACGTTTAAAAAAAGGTAGAAATAATGCTAAGTGACCATAGCCATCCACTGACATTGGAATTTCATTTATCGACCAGCAGCAAACGATACATTTCCAAAAGAACAAGAACAGACAGATATAATAGAAATTCATTCGCACCAGCTAAGATATTACGAAAGGCTATGAAATAAAAACACAAAGAAAAGATCCGAGAAGGCATTTTGCTGCTTCACGACAACGCGCCAGCACACACTTCAAGAAAAGCTGCAGAAAGTGCAAGAGAAAGTGGCTATGAAATTTTGCCACATCCACCCTATTCTCCAGGTTTAGCCCCGTTCGACTTTTTAAAATTTCCCAAACTGAAAAAAGATCTAAAAAGAAAGCATTTTGAAAGTGATGACGATGTCAAAGAAGCGACAGAGGGTTGGTTTTCTAACTAAGAGAGGGTCTTCTATTCTCAAGGTCTTTTCAAGATCATAAAAAGATGGCAAAAATGTATAACTGTGGGAGGCGACTACATAGAGAAGGATTAAGGTTAGTACCAAATTCCAACTTTATTCCTTCATGGTCAGGAAAAAAAACACTTTTGGTATGCCCCTCGCACTTGTACTTGTTCAAATACTCAACACAGGTTTTGATCTCAGTGGTTTTTTATATTTACTGTGTGTAAAAGAAGTCTGTTTTCTCAGAAAGATTCCACGCCAATTCTGTGTTCCCTTTCGTCGAACACCTGATCCCGCTTCAGTGGGCATCTCTTGAGGGTCCATAAAACTGATGCTATTATTGGGGGGGGG
>NW_004797388.1:907321-908427 GCF_000002075.1 Aplysia californica
GGAGAGAGAGAGAGAGAGAGAGAGAGAGAGAGAGAGAGAGAGAGAGAGAGAGAGAGAGAGAGAGAGAGAGAGAGAGAGAGAGAGAGAGAGAGAGATGGGGTTCTTCGCAATTATCCAGATTTTCATCCGTTTCCAACAAATTGATCAAATGTTAGAGTGATAATGTCATGATTTTGGAACTTTAATGAACGCGCTGAATCGCTGCTCCAAAGAGAATATAAACAGTCCCAGGCGAAAATCCATCGGGGTGATTATACTAGCTTGTTTGTGAATGTTAACACGGTATAACAACAACAACAACAACAACAACAACAACAACAACAACAACAACAAGACAGTTAGAAATAACGATAGCAACACCGCCACCACAATAATAACCACATTAGTAGCATCAAAGATTGGTAGACAACTCAAGACAATGGCGAAGGACAGTAGAAAAAGGAGGAGGGGAGAAGACAAGACGGGAAGAGGAGACGAGGAGAGCCCAAAAGACGAGATATTTTGTTCCAAGCATTCATATTGAAATCTTTTGTTTGCACACGTCTACACTTCTACATGTAGATCTATATTACCTTCAACAGTGATGATGATGATGATCATCATCATTATGATGCTGATGAAGATGATGATGATGATGATGATGGTGATGATGATGATGATGATGATGATGATGATGATGATGATGATGATCAAGCAGTCTGATCGCGGGAGGCTAAGAGTGCAAAGTGCAACAAAAATGTACTAGTCACACGCGCTGAACTAGGTCTTTTAAGTGAAGAGTCAAGTGGTTGTGTCAATTTATAGTTTGGTTTTCCCGCACTGTCACGCTGACCTTTTCAGCTCAATCACCACCAAACGCTTTGGTACGCTTTGGTTCAGGTTTCCCACAATAGACGGTTTCCTCTTTCCCGGTCTGTCTGTCTGTCTATCTGTCTGTATCTCTGTCTGTTGGTCAACCTGTCTCACTATTTATCTGTGTGTCTAAACTATTTATTTGTCTTTCTATATATCTGTCTACCAGTCCTTCTCTGAAAGTGTATCTCTCTTTTTCTCTCTTTTATCTCTCTCTCCCTCTCTCTCTCTCTCTCTCTCTCTCTCTCTCTCTC
>NW_004797388.1:908693-910422 GCF_000002075.1 Aplysia californica
ATATATATGTATATATTCCCACACTCTCTCTCTTTCTCTCTCTCCCTCCCTCCCTCTCTCTCTCTCTCTCTCTCTTTCTCTCCTTCCCTCTCTCTCTCTCTCTCTCTCTCTCTCTCTCTCTCTCTCTCTGTCTATGAGTCTGTGTTTGTGTCTGTGTGTGCGTGAGTGTGAGTGTGTGTGTGTATCAACCCAGTGACAACCTCCATAAACAGTTGTGCTCACATGTATGTGTAGGCTAATCATTTTCTGTGGTGAACGATTATACATCTGCTTTCGCTCTGACTCTTTTCCCTTTTCTTTTCCTTTGCTCCATGGCAAAATGTTCCTCTTTCAAAAAGAAAAAAAAACCTATTCGTAATTGTTTCTTGAAGCATGCAAACCTTATTCAAAGCAAAGTTTAAAAAAACAACAACCCAAAACAAATATACCTCAAACAAACCGGAAGCAAACGGTCACGACCAGCCAGTCCTGATGGGTAAACATCGCTCGATGACGTTTCTACGCCCAAGATTTGTAGCAAGTGAAACAACTATCCAGAAATCGATGCTAGACTTGGCACACGATACCCCGTGATTTCTTGCCCTAATAGGCCCTGTAAGGAAAGTGGATGCAAGCAAGACGCGACTTCTTCCCTCATAGGCTACGTACATTTAGATAGAACCCATCTTCCGCCCACTGAGCTTTTTTCCCCCGTTAATGTGGTTGTTATCTTGGAAGAGGAGGGTGCGGGGCAAAGACGTCTACAAAATAAATTGTAAGTCCTTTCCAATCGAAAAGCTTTGAATGCGTTCAGAATCGAACGCAGAGCTCCAGACTCATTCGCAGAAAACGCCTATGTGATTTGAACACCATGTAATTTATTGAAATAAGAAGGTCTAAAAAAATAATAACGTCCAACTCTCGTCAGACTTTAACCCCTGCCCCTTATACACAAAGACAAACAGCAAAGAAAGAAAGAAAGAAAGAAAGAAAGAAAGAAAGAAAGAAAGGAAGAAAGAAAGAAAGAAAGAAAGAAAGAAAGAAAGAAAGAAAGAAAGAAAGGAAGAAGGAAAGAACGAATGAGAATTGCAGAATAAACCATTGAATGTAGTTTCAGAAATTATGTTCTGGTTTGTTCTTTGACAAAAAAGGAAGAAAGAAAGGGGGGGGAAAAATAATCAACTAAATACCGTTTTAGGAATTATGTTCAGGTTTGTCAAGTCGACAAAAAGAAAGAGAATATACAATAAAATAGAAAATAGTAGTACGGTTTTAGAAAATACGTTCATGTTTGTCCTGGCGAGGATTCGAACCTGTGGCTCCTGTGGCATGGTCCCATGACCAACATGTCTCTTGTGTATGGTTTCAAGTAGATCTTTTCGGTTTCCTCAAATGTCCTGACGGTTTTAAACAGGCTGTATCATTGTTCGTCGACCAGCCATTCCGGAAAACCTAATCGGATGTGCGTCAATGATTAATTTACTTCTGTTCTTGTTTATTTACAAGACAAAATTCCAGGGCTCGCATCGTCGGTGTTCGAGGGGATGTGATTGTGTTAAGATCACGTGATCGGAAGATATACCAATCTTTCCCGGCTATTGACGATATCTGCTGGACAACAAGGAAAACAACCCCCGGTCTCCAATTTTTTACTTTAAAAAAAACAACTTCAGGAAACTGCGTGCAAACCTGATTATTTGGAAAACGTGGGAGAAAATTGTTGCCAATATACCGACACTTCCTCTCGGAG
>NW_004797388.1:910878-911875 GCF_000002075.1 Aplysia californica
CCCCACACCTCCCTTTGAAAAAAAACCCAGCATCCGCTTATATATTATCTCTTTTCCTTTTTTCGAAAGCCTACCGTAAGAATTACAAGGCCTTGAACCCAACATAATTATTGCAGCTGTTGTCACAAATACAGTTTGCGATAATTTCACGCTCGTTTGTCCTGGTTTCGTGGTTGAGAAAAATATATTAGTAAACGTGATGGCAACATCCCACCAATCCCCAACCCCCTTTTCTAATTGAAAAAAAAAAAACAGGAAAGGAAAAACAAAACTACCCAGAGGAAAGTGCGTGCTGGGAGGGGTTTCTGAAGGCGTTGGAGCATTAAGCTGATCAGTACGACGTAGATATCTCCACAGAATTCGGAAAACGACGGAATACGCAAAAAACTTTTGAAAGAAAAAATGTCAACGCCAATCACGAAATAGATAATAGGAGGCCGCATTAAAACGATAGATGCAATAGAAGACCTTGGTTGCCAGATTTGTAGAAGTTTGATGTGATGTCCGTACTCACCGAGCTAATAGTCTCAAGAAGATAGAGGAAAAAAAATAATGGTTAAGTGCTTAAACGGCAGGATGTGAAAAGTATCTAATCAGAACCATCAGAAGGAGACAATTTGAATTCTTTGAATACATAAATATACCAAATAGACTAGGAATATTGCTGCTTTGTGGAAAGATAAAGTGAAAAGAAGGAACAGAGAAAGACGTAGAACAAAATACACTGATGGCCGGAACAGCTTCATGACCAGTGGCGGTGGGTAGTGAAGGGCTCACGGGCTTGAGCCCCTACCCCCTCCCCACCCACCACCCCCAACTCTATCCCAAAATAAATGAAAGTTTCTCCATAATGAAATAAGCAGTCGAAACTGTTATGACCGCACGCAATGAACACAGCGTGATCAACTTGGCGGCTTGCTCGTTTATCCAATCACTGTTGTCACCGCTTACAACTATAGAAACCCAGCAGCCAATCAAATGTCTTTAGGGCTCAGCA
>NW_004797388.1:913703-925336 GCF_000002075.1 Aplysia californica
AGAGAGAGAGAGAGAGAGAGAGAGAGAGAGAGAGAGAGAGAGAGAGAGAGACAGAGACAGAGAGAGTGTGTGTGTGTGTATAAGGGGGAGGGGCAAAAACTGGGGCAGGGAGAAAGAGACGAAGAGGAAAGAGAGAAAATGGAAAGGGCAGAAAAATAGGAGGATAACGGACTGTCACACGGATAGACAAGAGATCTCGGGAGGACGAACAGTAAGAGAGAAAAGAAGAAAAGGGGGAAGATAGAGAAAGAAAAAGAGTGAGAGAGAGAGAGGAAGAGAGAGAGAGAAAGAGAGGGACAGAGACAGAGAGACAGACGGGGAGACAGAGAGAAACAGAGAGAGAAAGAGAGAACGATGCAGAGAGATCGAGATGCTTGGAAAGTGAGATGCAAAGATAGAGGTGCATTCTGTCCCCTCATAAATATGGCTGAATGGTAGAGCTGGGCGATGAATCTAGTCGGGAACCGATTCCCAAAACTAATGCGACGAAAGAAAAGTTCCGACTCCTTTTCACGTAAACCAGCCGTTACCAGTAACTTTAATCTGTAAAATCTTCTTTTTAATTTTTAGAATTTTTTTTTTTGAAAAATAAAAATTAATGCTTCCTAGTGTTCCGAAATCAAGGTTATCCTAAATCCTAAAGATGTTCGGAGCTACCATGTAATCACAGGAAGAAATCCCATCATTGGAAAGTAAGTAATTGGGTTCGGAGTCGATTCCTACGATTCCAAGCTTTCAATAACCAGGAACCTCGCCGCCCAGCACTACTGGATGGACGGACTTGTCAAATAAAAAGAAGCACAGGGCAGCCTGTGAACATGATACTATTTTGGGTAGCTGACGGAGAGAGAGACAAAGGGACGGTGTTCACAACAGCACACTCGGAAGAGAACACTTTTGCTTCAAGGACAAGTCATAGGTTTCACCTGCTCATGCAGCATGCTCAGTCGAGTTAAAGTAGACATTAAACAAATATTAAGACTCATATTCTTCGACGGACGTGCCATTTTGGGTTATCTGATTTCTTTTCTTAAAGTATGGAGAGTATGATGCACACAAGTACAAAACTGTGCGAAATCATAAGTATATAATATAATAATAATAATAATAATAATAATAATAGATAGATAGCATTTGCATTATGCAAATCCCCGCTCAACACAAGCTCTATGCGTTTCACAATCTATACTATTACCCTAGCAGACCCAAGAGCATTCTGAAACAACTTCAACTTCCTGGGAAGCATACAGTGCAAGCTGCCATATAGGCGCCAAAACACTAACATACTGACAAGATCTTTCCCTGTCTATAGCTGGGTACCAATTCCCACGTGGGTGAAGTGAGGAAAAATTCGTGCAAAGTACCTTTCCCAAGGACACAACGTCGGGCCCGCGGCTCTAACCCCCGAACCCGCAACATCACGATTACGAGTCTGGTAGCCTAACCACTAGGTTATATATACACTGGGTTATAAATTTATTTATAGCGAGGAGACGCATTCTCAGACCAAGGTTATGGCATTATTCTTACCTCTTACACATTCCCAATTAATTGAACTTTTTGTTAAAACCACAGGAAAAGGCGGTAAAGACTCTTATTCGTCCAAAGAGAGTAAACTAAACTTTGAGTGTAAATGTTTACAATCTATTTTATCAAATTTGTTTAAAATAATTAATATGTCTACCAGCGACAAATGAACCTACGCTACAAAAAAAACAACAGTAAATAGCACCAGGAAGTCTCGCTTACCTAGTCTTCATGTTTCTTACAGCAAAACTCCCACTGATGCCGGTACAGGTACGAAAATAAAACTATTTTCCAGAATCTCGGCTACTATCAGCAGCTTGCTGTAACTCTTAAGTCTTTCTCCTGAGTTTGGACCAGACACATTTATGAGTTTTCACAAATATACACCTTTTACAACCAGAGATTCGATTCCCATAAACTTGAACGATGCGTCGGTGAAGCAGATGCTCTTTCCACGCATCTAAAAAGATAAGAACATCACCACAAACGAAATGCTCAAACCAATGCGTACACTGAAAATGTCAATATTTCTTTACATGTTTGAGTCAAGGACAGTGGCAGTAGACATAATGAGAAGGATACGGGGCGAAGAGATGGTAGGTTTTCTAAATATTATTTGCACCTCTTGCACGGATCATATTTATTGCGACGAAGTGAAAATCCGAGAAGAAAACGCTTTGGTGCCCTTGAAAGACGTTCCAACTTCCGAGAAAAGACGCACACAAGAATGGCATGGACACGTCACACAAACACCATAACTGGTTGAAACATGCTTACAAGGCGCCGTGCAGTAAGCAGGATGAAGAGAAAGAGAAACAGATTGTAAGAAAACTTCAGATAGCGGAGTCATCTTCCGTGAGAGATTTAGTGCGGAAAACTGAAAATCATGAGGGGTTGAGGAAGCCGGTTCCAAATCTTCTGTCGTGTCCAAAAAGTGAGCCAGTAAATGGAATAGGAGACGGTAAAAATGATTCTTCCCCCCCCCCCTTTTCTCTGTGACATTTACGTGAAAACGTAAGGTCGTGGAGACCTCACAGCGAACGACAACAGAGCATCATCCGGAACAGAGTTACAGTGTGTCAACAAATCTCTCTCTCTGAAAGCAGGAAATTTAACAAAAATGTCCTTCCACTCAAAATAGCTTCATAATTTACGTTTTTGTCTGTTTGCTGGGCTAAAAATCATCTTCTTTTTGCAAAGGGTCTTTCAATGTTACTAGATGTTTCCCCGTCGCTTTGCATTTAACTTGAGGCTCTCTCAATCAATCTAAAAGTTTGCGCAATAGATCTAATAAATGTAAAATTTTTAACGTTCACACAATATTATTTTCACCATTTTAATCCTGTCTGCAAAGACTAAACCTGGTCGCATGGAAACATCTCAACCAATAATGAAATATTTTCCATATTATGCGATAATCGAACTTACGCTCTATACGTTCACGGTGAAGAAAAGAGCTTAATTTCTAGTCCTGTGTCCCCGAGGCTGCGTTGTTATGTAACGAGAAACGAGACTTCGTGAGGAGGCTACCCAGTCCTTCCATAAACCCTCTAAAACTCTTTTCTCATGTAGTTCCACGAACATTCTTTAGTCCGTAAACAATCCATAGCAACAATGTATGATTTATTCTTCCAACACTGCTACAAGACAATGCCTAAGATAGAACTCCCGAGGAAGAAAGAAGAGAGGAAGGCCAAGAACAACCTGGGAACGAATGAAATCGACCGGGAGTCAGATCTTAGGCATAGGGGCACAGGTGGCAAGAACAGAGACAGGTGGAGAGCCCTTCAGGGCGGTCTGTACCCAATACCAGGGTGAAAAAGGCAGATGGTGATTCCAACATTGCCGCTGAAGTAACAACAGAGTCGCACTAATCTAACGAACATGTTGTTTTTTCTCTAGTGCGTGCACAGGTGCAACGGGTTTCAATGGTTTTTTGTTTTGCTTTTTTTTTTTTTGGGGGGGGGGGTCTTTGTTGTTGTAATTTTTGTCCTTGTTTTTTTGTTGTTATTTTAGTTCTTGTTGTTTTGTTGTTTGTTTATTGTTGTTGGGTTTTTTTTGGGGGGGGGGATTTTTGGGGGTCACTTTGTTAGTATTTTTTACGGGACTCACAAAGCTTGCATACGTTAACTCTACTTGTAGCCTTGACTTCAACTATGACATGAAGTAAACAACTCCGCAAAAGATCTGATTTCCTAGTGGCCGTCGGGGATTATGGTCAGTAAATTTTCCGGAAACCATGCTGAGGGGCAACATTCTGCGTGTTATATACTCCTTTCCGAAAGAAACTTCACACATTTTCTTTAAACATAATACTATTAAATCAAAACGGATAATGATGATATTTATGTACAGTGCAGTGTGGCGGTTTTACTATCTTCGGAATCAATTTTGACAACACAACTAAGTGAGTTCGCTCAATTCTGTGTGTTTGGTATGATTTTATTTGTTAACTTGTTATTCTGTTAAGCATGAGTTTTCTGTGAAGTCTTTGCTATCAATGTGTAGCTTATTTCAAAACCTACAAAAGGTGTGTAAAAAGTTTATGAAAACATCGTTTGCATTTGAACTGCGAACTTCAGAAATCTAGAAAAATGTCGACTTTCAACCATGCCGCGTCTCAGTGCAGACGAGCGGGGGCGCGCTATAGAGCATCTCGAAGCAGTCGTTCCCGTGGCGGATGTGGCAAGGATTTTTAGTGGCAAGGACTTTTAACTGTAGCAGGGAAACCATCTACGGTCTGCAGACCAGGTACATGAACACAGGAAGTACAAGAGACCGGCCAAGATCAGGGAGGTTGCGGATAACCACCCCGGCGCAGGATCGGTATGCACCACCCACCTGAGGGACAAGTTCCAGTCTGCTTCGCATACAGCCAGAACTCTGCCGCAACAGCAACCAGTGAGCACACAGACAGTTATTCTTCTCGGGTCCTTTTCACAGATGAGTCTAGATTTGTCCTAGGTCGCTACGATGGTCGAGTGCGGGTATATCGCCGTCGAAATGAAAGGTTTGCTGACCAGTGTGTACATGAAATCCCTAACCGGGGATATGGGCAGGTGATGGTCTGGGGCGGAATCACAACAGACCACAGGACGGCACTGGTACATGCTCCGACATCACAGAATAGCGTCAACTACGTAGCCACCATCTTGTAACCACGTGCGGCACTGTTTGTGCAGAACCATCGAGGCTACACCTTACAACAGGACAACGCTCGAGCCCATCGTGCCAGGGTGACACAAGCTTACCTTGAACAACAAACAATTCGGTTTCATCCATCCCTGGCCAGCAGTACCTCCCGACATGAACCCGATTGAACATGTGTGGGATATTCTCGGGCCTCAAAACCAAGAGATGAATGCCGCTCCTCAGAACAACGCTCAGTTGATTCAAAGCCTAACCAATGCTTGGAACGCTATCCCACAACTTCAAATTTCCAACATCGTCAACTCTACGCGGCACAGATGCCGCGCCGTCATTGTTGCAGGCGGCGGTCACACACGATATTGATCCTGCCGAACTTTCAGACATGACTTGAAATGCTTTAGATTTGACCAGTACCAGTGTATTTTGCTATCAGACATTTCGAAAACCATAATTTAGGATTACTATGTCAATGTAAAGTTTCTAGGTGGAAGAACGCACATTTTCTGACTTTTTGAATTTGGACCTTATCATTTCAGGAGAGGCTTGAAGCACCAGGTGTGTATTATGTGCATTAAAATACAGGTTTTCAAATCTAGAAATACTTCTTCCTTTTACATGCAAAATTTTGTCCCTGTGTCTGCAATGGTTTATTTTTTATCTAACACTATTTTTTATGTCAAGTTTCTTTTGGAAATGAGTATATATATATAGTATAGGAATGTGCGCGTCAACCACATGTTTGAGCAATTTACACAGTCGCCAGGGTCTTGCGCACACTGGAATACTGGCATCACATGATGTTTTACACACTTGCCTGTCTCGAGCTACAGAAATCCTAAAAAATACGCCTTATTAAAAATATCATGGAGAACATTACGGATGTTCAGTGGGGAAAAGTTAAAGTGTTGGCCATTGGTCCATATACCAAAAAGTAAAGAACAGTGAAATTAAAAATCGTAATGGCATTCTACTTGTAGTAGATTATCTTTAAGGTATTTGGTCTCCTACATTTTCCCCTGCTCTTACACCATAATAATTTGCTCACCGAAGTGGAGTCATCTGAGTTGGAATGTAAAGGACCTGCTGGCGTGAAACAACAGATGCCCGACGTCGGAAATCGAAAGCGGATGTTGCGAAAATAACCATCACAAGAGGAACACATAAAACAACAATACCCTTGTTGTACCACATTTAACTCTTGTATACTCGTAAAGGTATAATGATAAACAACTTGCAATCTTGGCATGACAAAATTCTATCTCACATTTTTGGCCGTTTTAAGTTACTGAGACCGTGATGTTAGGAATCTTTATCTGCTCTATTAAAATCATAGAATAATTCAAAGCTGTTATCAAGATATTTTAAAAAATTCTTAAGCTTGGCATGCTATGAATTTCAAAAAAGTTAACGTCAAATTTTTCAAAACTAGGTACTGAGCAGCTAGAACTTTATAATTTTAAGGTAGCGAAACGGTGTCTATTGTGGAATGTCTTCTCTGTCTTATAATGCAGACGAATATTGAGTTCGATTCTCTAGAAGATAATAAACTTCACTGAGCATCCCAGTCTGACAGCTGAGATTCTGCATACCCTTTAGCACGTGTGGACCATGACGTGTAGTGACGAAGCAGCCCGCCTCCTAAATGATCAAAATAGTCTAGACAGGAGTAATATACATTCACAATAGTCTAGACAGGGGTATTATACATTCACAATAGTCTAGACAGGGGTATTATACATCCACAATCAATCAATCATAAGGATAAAATGTCCTCATAACAGGTCATTGCTTCAACTCTATAGAAATAGAATGATGAATAATAACCGGCCATACTCACGCAAGCCTTGTCGAAGCTCCGCGCACGCCGCTCCCAAACGTGGACCGTGTTCAGTGATTAAACTGTCCCTTCATCTGTGCCATCACCACTGCCCACGGCAGGAACAGCCGTAGCAGCAGCGGCATTCGCTGCAACTCTGGCGCGGCTCCTTCTCTCCTTCCTTCTTCTCTCGTGCCTGAACCCCTCACGCCGCCTGTCGAGACGCTCCGCTCCCCACCGACTGACCCACATTATTGATGATGGCGTTATGTTGAGCGCTCGCGTGCGCCCCACCTCTCTTCACCCCTTGAACCCCCCCCCCCCCCATTTCCCCTCTCCGCCCTCCAGACCCTCCCCTTTCATCCCTCTTTCTCTAGAACACCCTCCCCCATATCTTTCCGCTCCCTTCCAAAACCCATCGTCCCATGCAGGGAACGCTTCAAGTTTGCGAGTGAGCACACAGCAGAAGCGATTTACTCCGCAGAAGTAGGGGAAGAAGCAGACGGTACAGATGTGACAACGACAGATATCACACTCCAAGCAGCTGACTTCGTGCTTCACAATATCTATATAATCATAGGACTTGAAATTTAGGCAAAATGCCCCAGACCTACAGGACAGTCTTCAAATGACCTTTTTCGCATTTGTAACTTCACATTCTTTCCAAAAGTAGCACTACGAAACATTTTTGCAGACTGGGCTTCACTGTGCATGGTTAGCCTCATAGAAGACCCCAGCAGTCTTCACTCAACAATATTATGTAGCTCGTTGATGTGACTGGCGTCGTTTTAGTACGGCGTGATTAAAAAAATAACAATTTGGAATATCTGGAATGTGGTCAAAGATAATACATTTCCAGAAAGCGTCCTTAACGACTACATAAATGTTGCCACAGACGCTGATTTATTAAAAAAAACGTGAGCTGACTGACGAAAAGTCTTGCCTTCTAAATAATAATTTCCGAAAAAAAAATTATCACTCCACAATAAATGTTTGACTAAATTAAAGTTTAACTGTTTATTATAAGACCGTACCTACTTCTCCCCCACACAATTCCCATCTCTGTCAACACAGGTGTGCTAACCAACAAAGGGTTTCTGCATCACGTCGTCCAAACACAGGGAAAGAGAGAGAAGGGGAGAGAGAGAGAGAGAGAGAGAGAGAGAGAGAGAGAGAGAGGGAGATGGAGAGAGAGAGAGAGAGAGACAGAGAGAGACAGACAGAGACAGAGACAGAGACAGAGACAGAGACAGAGACAGAGACGGAGACAGACAGACAGACAGACAGACAGACAGACAGACAGACAGACAGACAGACAGATAGACAGACAGACAGACAGACAGACAGAAAGACAGACAGACAGACAGACAGACAGACAGGCAGACAGCGGTTTTCCTTTGCACCATTTTCCACACTAGTTTTGAATTCTGCATCATCATGTTGATTTCATTTTAATATATTATCTTTATTTACACTCCGACAAAAATGGAAATGGGCTGACCACACTGGCAGAGTAAAAGACAAAGGGTGGACAAAACAACGCACTTAATGGAGACCAAGAACAGGGAAAAGATCAAGAGGAAGTCCAAAAGGAAGGTGGCAAGATGACATCAATGAGCAGACTGGTACACCATGGACACGGAAAACATCTGATAAAAAGATAGAGTGGAGGTCGTTGTTGTAGTGGACGGACAACGCCTAGAAAGAAGAAAAGAAAGACAGAAAGAAAGAAAGAAAGAGAGGAAGGAAGGAAGGAAGGAAGGAAGGAAGGAAGGAAGAAAGGAAGAAAGAAAAAAGTATTCTTAACCCCTTCAATGCCAGGTCCGAGAACTGAGTGACAAAGCAAATCTTCAAGAAAAAGCACGTTCCTGCATTCATAAATCTTAGTTTATGATGACAAAAATAACTCATTGTAGGCTACTTTTTAAAAATTAGATTTTTGGAGTTTGGTATCGTCGTTGTCCCCTCTCCACCTACGGCCCAATAACCGTCAACACTCTAAACCACACAAAGAAAGAGACAGTGAGCTGATCTCGTATGGTTACAACCTCCCCCCCCCCCCCCCAACTCCACACCTCCCCCCCCCCCTTTGCAGACTCTCAAAACTGTTGATTTTTTTTCCTCAGCCAATCCAACTTGGTTGGTCAGTTTTAAAAAACCTAATTACCACCCTTCAGTGATTAAAAATAAGACATGTAAATGTGCAGAAATAAGGCGAGTCGAGATGCTTACATTCTATTATTGTGTTGATTGTCTTCTATTAACATGTGCTAGGGTTACGTCTCAAAAGGTAGTCAATAGGAATCGACCTACTGTGATTAAACATGGCGTGTGCAAAGGACCAAACATTTAACAATGAACAAATTTAAATATATTCGTTATGTTTAATATTTTATTAAATCTAATGAAACTAAGTTCTTTCACCAACAAAACTTAATCATCTAAAGTACTAATTGTGGACGAAGCAGTGGTAGTGCCCTAGCCAATGACATATTAACTGAGGCATCAGTACTGCTACCTGTGGGCAATTTTGGAGTGGGGAGGGGATGGGGGGTACAGGTGGGATGAGGAGTCAGGAATATGAGGGAACATGACAATGGGGCGGGGGTTTGGGATATGGAATGGGCGGAGGGGGTTGAGAAAAAGAGAAAAGGAAAAGGGGAGAGGCGGGACTGGGAGGAGGGAATAGGAAGATGGAAAGAGTGGAAGGGGGGGGGTGCTGGGGAAGGATGGAGTATAATATGTACGTATATATATACTGTATACCCACTCATGCAGTATGCAAATTTAAAGCTAAATGCATTCTGGATCATCTGACTCTGACATTATTAACACTATCCGTACGTCGTGTTTTACTATCGTATCCATACGACGCGCGGAACTCTGTGTCACCACTTTCCAAAGAGGAAGTTTACTCGTTAATCTGATCCGTACGCTTTTCATAGCAGTCTGTCAAAATGATTATTTTAGAAATACTGAGTTTCCAAGAGATCTTCGTACTAGAAGTATTCTAAAATGTGAAGAATATAACCCCTGAGGTACAAAATGACCCCAGGGCGTAGGGATAGGGTAAGAAATACATTACGTTTAGTAGAGTCACCCGAAATACGGTCACTGAAAGCACACAGAGGAGACGTGAGCTCAACATCGCCGTAACAGTGAATGGGGTTAAGCTTTGGAAAAAGAAAGAAGTCAGATGGAACTAGATCTGATTTTGGACTATAAGAATGATGTGACAAAACCTCGTGGAATCTGAGTGGCATAAGGGTGGTCTGAGATTTTTGGGTCGTGAGGGGGGCAAGCATTGTCATGATGGCAGTGAGGAAAGGAGGGTCTTTTGTGGTTTTGATTTGTTTCGTTTTGGGAGGGGCAGTTGCTGTTGTTTTTGTTCCGTTTGGCTTGTTTTGGTTTGGTTTGGGTTTTTTGTTTTGTTGTATTTTGTTGTTGTTGGTGTTGGTGTTGTAGGTGTTGTTTTTTTGGGGGGGAGGGGGGGTGCACAGTGGTAAAGCCATAATTCGGCTCCTTTTGACAATGCACTGGAGAAGCTCATCATCTTTCCGTGTGTAATGAATCAGAAGCTCCTCATAGATCCGCCTTCTATTCTCTTTCGTTTCAGACGTAGGCATGTTGTGAGCCCATCGTGTGTCCGATTTCTGCTCGCCCAAAACATTAGAAACACTATACTGCACCTTTATCGGATAAGTGATAATGTTCTCGGAGGTTCCCTGTGTGAGTATGGGCAAAGTCAAAGATCCTTTGGTGGTCTTAAAATCGATAAGTGAGGTATTCGGCCACAATCCGGGCGAATTTCTAATTAATTCCTACCAAAACTGAAAATATCCTTGCCAGTATAAAAACATATTATAGAGTACCTTTAACATCGGAAATAAGCTACCTGAAGGCAAGGGCTCCAAGAAGTAGGCAAAACGGTCTCATACGTAAAAATCAGTTGCAAACCTGCAGTCAACTACCCCTGAGATGTATAGTGAGTTCAAAAATGTATGGCACAATTTATCCTCAAATACCTTTATAACGGGTAAATCAATGTCATCCATACTTTGTATAACATTTTTTTTGTCAATTTATCTTGTCTTAATTATATTTTTCCTCAGCAAATGATTGCTAGGTTAAAAAACGTTTCTTCGTAAATTTATATAAAATACTACAAATCTCCGCCACGCCGGAAATGGGAGTGTTCACAGCACTTCCTACTTCTCACATACATTTTGCGTACGCATATGGCCTACGTCACAGCTCACCTAGGACACTTTTTAATTGTAAAACTTGTTACAAGAAATTGATGTCACAGTGATCACGTTTTCTGCACTTAAGTTTCTGAAAACATGCGTTCAATAAGTATAATTTTGGTGTTTGCAAAAAAAACTGACTTGTTTTTAAAAGCGATATTGCCTCAGCTGTAAATTTTTTTTTAATCTGTAGAAACCATTGACTGGGATTTTCAGTATTTATGAAGGAAATTTCTAGAATACAGTGTACAGGTGTTTGAAAAAAATATTTGTATGTTTAGAGTTTAGACAATATGATATAAGTCTTGTGCAAAAGTTGGAGAATCTGTGTTCGATCGTTAAGGAGATGTGGAACAATAAGTTGAGCTACGAAGTTTTTACAGCATTATAAGTCACAGCTCACCAATGGCATTCTTTTGAAGCAAAACTTGTTACGAGAAATACACTTTTTATTGCTTACACATTTTTTGCATTAAAAATCATCAAAATATGCGTTCAATAAAGAAAGGGTCATGTTTTGAGAAAAAATGATGGACTTGCTTTTAATAGCGATATTGTTCTAGCTGTAAACTTTTGAAAATCTGTAGAAACCACCCACTTGGATTTTGTATTAGTATTAGTAATTATTAAGCGGAATTTAAAAGAATACAGGAATATAAAATTGATTTAAAACAAATTGATACAAGTCATTGTGCAAAAGCTAGAGATTCTGTTTTAGATAATTAAGAAAATATTTGACAAAATGTTGCACAACGAATTTTTGACTGCAGCACAGCAGGAAAACGCAAAGAATAGAAAATAGATGCACGTAATCGTTTCCAAAAATACGACAGTAATTTTTATTATGTCTACACACACACACACAAACACACACACACACACACACACACACA
>NW_004797388.1:927216-929716 GCF_000002075.1 Aplysia californica
GAGAGAGAGACAGAGAGAGAGAGATAGTAGGTAGATAGATAATTAACACTTCTGATCTGTCTTAAATGTTCAGATAAAACAGTGCATTCAATTTACAACAAGGGAAACACATTGAATGGAAAGAGAAAAATGATTTAGTCTTCAATTTTGAACTGACAGATGTTAGGGGTCTAAAATATACAAAATGAAAGCTTCAGTAACGAGTGTGATGGCATCTGGCCTTGTTTACATCTTCACATTGTCGATGCATTGATTGAATGAGTCGAGGTATTGACTGTAGAGGGATGTCATTCCACTCTTGAATTAGAGGCTTGTTCTGACTGAGCAAGGGTCCGGAGCTGATGTGGAGCGCGATCTAGAATGTCCCGTGCGTGATAGTTTAGACTGAGATTTAGTCAATATGCTGGTTATGGGTGCTGGGTGCAGGAGAGGTATGTTGTTAGCTTTCTGAAATTTGATTTGTCACAGCAGCTTTATGAGCAGGTGTATATCATGCATGAATGCGTGTCGTCCTTGGGCTTGATTTTGAAATAAAAAGTACATACTGATCGAGAATATGGTTGATGTAGCCATGAGCTGTTTTGCTCCCGGGAACAGACAGAAGTGTAGTCTTGCCAGCATCGCTGATTCCAGCCATTCCAGCCCACACCATGACACTAACTCCACCGAAATTATTTGGCTTGTCTGGAGCAAGCTGAGGTGTACCTTTGTTTGGGTCTTCTGTAGACTCTAGCCTGTCCATTGCACCGTTCCAGTTGAAATTGAGACTCATCTGAAAACGTGTACGTATTCTAAATACGACGTGGCCTTCTCATGCAGTGCTCTGTCTACTGAATTCTGTGTTATGAGTGATAGGGCTGCAGTTTTATGCAACAGACTAGGCTCCTAGCACGAAGGTTCCCCTCTTTCAAACGACAAAGAACAGTCGTGATAAAGATGAGATTGCCATTTCTAACTCTGTTCGACTCATTTTGGGTCTGTGTTACGGTTGAAATCGATTTCTCAAGCGTTGCGTTAGGATGAATGCGTTTTCCTTCCGTTTTCCCCCTCTCTGTGTCCTACTCGCTTGGGTCTGTCCTTTAGGGAACCTATCGTTGCCATGTGATCTCGTGTCGCATACACACATTGTGTCTGCTCACATTAAACCTTCTTGCGACTGACAAAACCGGAGTTCTCCATCATTTCAATGATGTGATTTCTCTCTGATTTGTTTAGCCGTTGCATGGTGGATCGAAAAAGCGAAGAACGTTTTTGATGTGGTGATCAACTTGGAAGGGGCCCAACTTTACGGGGATAGTTTTTGTTTTCAAAGTTACCCTCACATTTTCACAGTATTTGACAAAATATCAAAATAACGTGAATGACATCGTCAGACAAAACGATAGACCAGTACACCCTAGTGAGTACAGTTCACGAGTGACAATGAGCTTGTGTGACATTGTGACATCTCTAAAAATTCCAAAGTGGTTGGAAGTTTAGTTTTTGCACTACACGCTCTTACAATGTGTGAAGTTTAAAATGTTAAAGAGTGCGTGTATATGTTTATATAACAGCGAATGGTTGACCACAGTGGGGCTTGATTGTGACAAATTGTTTCAGATTCATCATCGCCATGCCATATTTTCGCCTATCTTCTCATCCCACATCCACACATGCATCACCAGAGGTACTCTTCGTTCACCCGTGACTATCAATGAGTATAACATCCTCTGTGGTGAGAAGTCGGTCTCTGTGCATCTTGATGAATCTCGGGAATACCTTCAATGTTTGAAGAAAGCCCACTGCACCGTCTGTAATTATCCTCATTCTGTGGGAACTACTACTTTTATATTTGCTCTTGGAAGTTTCATTGATCGGCCACTTACAGTAGAACGGTTGTCTCCCCCTTTACCCTACACCAATACAGAAAAGAGATGGAACTCTCTGGGCTAAAGAGTTCTGGTGGGAACGGGAACACGGTTAATGGAGAAACGATTGGAAAGAGTATAAATGTTTGCTCACCCACATCATTGCAATACACACTATCTGTCAGTGAGGTTAGATTTGGGTCGAGTGGAATAAAACAGTTTGCCCGCTGAAACACAGATACGGTACTCTTTAAGATAAAATTCCCAGGGGAAGAATCGAACTCCCAGTCTCTGTGATCAAAGACGTAGAGTCCAACAACTACCCCACATAAACAGTTAAACAACGGACATGGAGGCCTTAACAGAAATACGTAAGTGAACAAGATGATTCTGAACCGAACTGTAAACTGTTTCCGTTTTTTCTGCCTACTCCCTGTTGCCCCCCCCCCTCCCCCTCCCCCACCCGCACCCCGCATCCTTTCCGCGTTTGACTGAAAAAAAACACAGAATTGAATAAAGGAGGAGGAAGAGGACGAGGACGAGGGAGAAGAGAATGGAGACCTTACTTGGATTCAAACTCAAACTTCCGAGATGTCGAGGAAGATTTCCTGCATGAGAACAAGGTAGTTCTATGATGGATGATGGATCAAAAT
>NW_004797388.1:932801-933851 GCF_000002075.1 Aplysia californica
TCTCTCTCTCTCTCTCTCTCTCTCTCTCTCTCTCTCTCTCTCTCTCTCTCTGTCTGTCTGTCTCTCTGTCTCGCATAATTATGTGCATTTTTAGTTCCCAGGGACGGAGGATGCCCGAAAATTTGGATTTTAAACAGATGCTCTTCGGAAACTCTTGCTGCTGAAGGCTCAATAGCTCAGTTGGTATAGTGCTGGACTCAAGTGCGGATAGCCCCCAGATGGAATCTGGATCAAGGCTTTCTGGAATGTAGGTTTTTTGGGGACACTCCGTGGACGTTAAGTTCGGAGATCTCGATTCAAAATACAATACTTGAATATCTATTATTCTGGATTTTAAAAAACAGTTTTTGTTTTTGTTGTTTGTTCGTTTTATTCTCGATTGGTGTTTCGTTGTGTGGTTGTGTTTTTGGGGGGGTTTTAGGGGGGTTGTTGGTTTTTGTTTTTTGTTGTTGTTGTTGGGCTTTTTTGTTGAAGTTTTTTGCAGGGAGGGGGGATAATAACCTGTGTATGATAATGAGTTTATTATTGCAAATGTCTTACCCATTGATATAATTTGGATCGTTCTGAAGGCTGGTGGATCCACCCTGCGTGTCAGTCGCTACCCTAGATATACAGAGTTCCATCTGCTCAGTACCTAGTTGTGAGAATTTTGATGTAAAAATAGGAGTTTCATAACATGGCAAGCTTTTTCGAATGCAATTCTTTGAGTAACTTGATAACGACACCGAATAATCTCACGATTTTGATAGAGCCCATAGAACATTGGGTTCCTGACCTCATGGTCTTAGTAACTCAAAACGGCCAAAAATGTTAGGCAGAACTTTGTAATTCTGAGGAAGCGTAGGGTCAACCCTGACTGAAAGTGATAGCCCATCCAGCAGACAGCGGAGGGGGTGGCCAGGAGAGAGAGAAGTTGACCGAGAAAACACAGTCGAACCTGCTCCACAGGCCACCTGTATGATGAGACAATCACCGGTACAAACTACACTGTACAAACTACACTGTACAAACTACACTGTACAAACTACACTGTACAAACTACACTGTACA
>NW_004797388.1:934765-938341 GCF_000002075.1 Aplysia californica
CCTCCTCTTTAAAAAAAATGAAAAAATCTAAGAAAACGTTTAATTTATTTGCCTCTATAATCTCACCCAAACCCCCATTCATCCCGCCTTTTCTAAAATTCATTTTACCCATTGCAAACTCTCCCGTCCCATCCTCATCCATACAGCCAAAACCTCCACCCCCTCCCTTTCCCCCTTTTACATTTCTTTTCATGTTTGGATAAGCCGTGATACTGTGGTTCTTCACGCGAACTAGCAATCAAAGAGAGCTTCCGACAAATTTTTCTCGATATAATTTGGCTTATTTCGTAACAGAATTCTTGGCTTAAGGCACCCTTTGCGTGCTGTCTCTCGTCAACAGGTTGCCTGATAAACCTGTCCATCAGACCGCCACGTCTGCCAGACACAAATCGCTACCTCAGAATTGCAAAGTTCTTTCTGACATTTTTGGCTGTTTCGAGTTACTTAGACCATGAGGTCAGAAACCAAGTCATTCAAAGAACTGCATTTTTTTTTCCAGCTTCACATATTATTGTGAAACTCAAAATCTTTTACGTCAAATTTCTCAAAACTAGGTAGGCTACTGAGTAGATAAAACGTTGTAATTCTGCGGTAGCAAAATTTAGGTTTTGATTCCAAAACAAAGGCGATAAATCTAAAACTATCTGGAAATATATAATGAGTAGGCCTACACATTATGTCACCAAAACGAAACAGATATTGACTAAGATTCGTGAAGTAAACGATGCCTTTGTGGTTGTGATTCAAATGCATGTCTTTGTTAATGGATTTCAGTTTTGGGCTTTCTTTGTAGCCATTTGATTTTGTTCCGTTTTGGTGTCGTTTTTTTTTGTTCAAATCTATTTGGTTTCGGAGGTCGCTCAAATTCTGCTTCGTTTTGTGTAAGCCAAATTGATTTCAAACGTTCACCTTCTCGTCAGTGCGGGCAACAAATGCGACAGCGAAGATTTGACAAAGGTTAAACCCAGGACGAGAATCCCAGCGCATGTGGTGTAGTGTTTAGGCGCTAGGCTGTAACGTGCAGGAGACCCAAGTTGGGTCTCCGGGTGGGAAGACAATTTGTCTCGAGTATTTTAGTCTTTCTGCTAGGATGCTTGACCCCCCTCAGATCGAATCGGCCCAGGGTTAAAAGCCATTCCCTTAAACGGTCTAAATTGTACCAATGGAGGCTTTAAAACACTTGCATTACAACATTTTCAATAAACCATAATAACGATCTGCAAGTAATGTTTTAACAGGCACATGTCTGCCGGTCTGTCTGTCTGTCCCACCCTGATACGACTTCCAAACGTCTCTATCTTCAAGCGGCGTCACAATTACTTCTGTCTGTAAAAACATTTTGCTTTTGCTTTCTATGAGAGGGGGGGGGGGGGTGTCAATAATTCTTTGGTCTGGGTATGTATGAAGGAATCATGGTATGGTAATGGAATTTCGCCAGCCTTACGGCAATTTCTTTGGAACACACGTGCAAATTTCCTGGAAAATCTGACAATAATAAGGCTCTAACCAGTGTGGTCAATGAAACCATACACAAAAAGGAGAATCCCCTTTGGACATTCTTCAGGACATGGTCCAAGTTTATGGTGAAAAATGTCCTCGTTAAAATACTGTGACATACTGGGTAAGAAAATTCAAATCTGAATTCATGTCAGTGATGGATGAAGAGGGCGCGTGAAGAGAATGTATCCATAGTGAAGAAGCTGGTTCTACCAGACCGATGTATGACTGTTAAACAGCTCTCAAATGAAACGAGAATCAGTGTAGTGTCAAATGAAACGATTCTCCATGATCTTTTTAACATGAATAAGGTGTTTAGGCGGTGGGTACCCTGCCTTTTTGACAAGTGAGCAAAAGAAACAGAGGGTTGAGTCCTGCAAAACTCTCCTTCGAATTGAGTCCAATTACACATATTTCTTTAAAAACATGGTGACTGTGGATGAAACATGGATTCATCATTTTGATACACAACAAGAAAGTCCTCCTTGCATTGGAAAAACCCATTTTCTCCCTCACTAAAGAGAGCAAAGGTAACTCTGTCAAGTGGAAAGGTCATTCTGTCGTGTTTCTGGGATAGTAAAGGTATCGTTATGACTGATAACCTGGAAAATGGAAAAACAGTCACGGAAGACTTCTACTCGGGTTTGACGATAAAACTGTGATCCGAATTGGTGAGAAAAAGGCGTGGAAAAGTCCGTAATGGGGTCCTCCTAATGCATGACAACGCCCCTGTGCACCTGGCACGACAAGCAGTCCAGACAGCAGAACAGTGCGGCTTTGAAATCCTGCCACTCCCAGTATTTCACTAGACCTGCCCCCTCAGACTTTTTTCTGTTTCCTTATCTAAGAAAATCACTCAAAGGACATTGTTTCCGAGACTACGAAGACACCATTGAAGCTTTTGAAGACTGGTTTGGGGCCCATTCTCGGTCATTTTTCTGTCAAGGACTTTTGAAGGTCAAAGAGAGGTGGCAGATATGTGTAACTCTGCATAGTGACTGTGTAGAGAACTAACAGTATGTGTGCCAAGTTACAAAGCTGTATCTGTTTTGTCCAGTTTTGACTGGGAATATTCCTTCATATTTAGACCACAGACTTCTTGAACCCCCCACCCCTTCGTATATTGCGCTTCGGTGGTTTTGATTAAGTTGCTTTGTAGTTTGGTGGGTTTTGAAGGGGGTTTTGTTTTTTGGTTTTTGTTTTGCTTTGTTTTGCTTTTAGAAAGGAAGAGGTTGTTGATAAATTGTTTTGTTTTGATCTATCAAGAAAATTTATTATCTACCTCTTTTTAGGCACAGTAAGCGTTTTGCGGCACGTACAACACAAATAGATCATAACTAGCTGGGCCCCCTTTCGATGAAAGGAATGATCGGTGTTTTGATATCAACCAAAAGTCATTGGCCTACTATATTTACACTCTACTGAAATGGGGCAATAAATCTTGAGAGATGGAAAAAAATTAGAAGGTCTAGATCTATACTCTCAAAACAAAATGCGCCTCGCGAAATATCACTTCCGGATTTTGTAAAATTACAGAGACAGAATCGCCGGCCTACAAAGCGATCGGCGAAATAAAGAAATTTAGCTTTTTTCTCCAAAACTGTCTCCAAAAAAAAAAAAATCAAGGGCGTCATGATCTGGAGAATATTTTAAAGAATCTTTTGGCGAAAACCGCATGTCGATTAATGCAGTCTTTAAAAAGCCTTTTGAATAGCAAAATTCGGCCCCCACAAATAGATAATAGATACTATAAGTGCCGAAGATAAGGGGCGTTACAAGAAAGTAACATACATGTACAAAGAAAACAAGGAGGAGAGATAAGGTTGATTGATGTTTGACAGGAAAGTAGGAGTTTTTCGGTCTATTGGCTAAGGTCTAAGTGTATTATCTAACTCTGCACTTTGCCAACCGGCGTTGCGCAGTGCTTTTCATGGTTTTGAGCGACCCGTTTCATGCGCAATACGAGTTATTTCAGGTTTCTGTTTTGTCCAATTTTGACGTGGAAGTTTCAGCCATTCGTTGCTTCAGTTCTGACCTCGTTTTGTAAATAAATCAGTCTTCAACATTTTCTGTTAGCCA
>NW_004797388.1:938817-944384 GCF_000002075.1 Aplysia californica
TCTCTCTCTCTCTCTGCATGTATGTGTGTGTGTCTGTGTATGTATGAGTGCGTGTTTTTGTGTGTGCGCGAGGGTGTGGGTGTGTATATGTGTGTGTGTGTGTGTGTGTACGCGTGGGTATGTGTGTCTGTCTGTCTGACTGTCTGTCTGTATATGTGTGTACGCGTGTCTGTGTGTGTGTCCCTCCCTTTCTGTCTTACTCCGTCTTCCTCCTCTCTTAGACTGCAAAACCTCCTCTCTCTTCCTTTTTCATTACTGCGTTGATCTGATACACCATCTCCTTTTGCATTTTCTGTTGTGTTTTCTGGTCAGTCAATCAGTCAGTCAATCGCTCTGTCTGTGTGTCTATGTGCATCTGTGTGTGCATGTCTGTCTGTCTGTCTGTCTGTCTGTCTGGCTGTCTATCTGTCTGTCTGTCTGTCTGTTTGTCTGTTTGTCTGTCTGTCTGTCTGTCTGTCTGTCTGTCTGTCTGTCTGTCAGTCTCTTCACCTTCTATATACATCCAGTTTGTCCTTTAGTCTGGCCCCTCTGCGACCTGTCCACCTGTGATTCGTTTTTCCAGTACCGGTCGACTATATTATATTTACGTATGACGATTGCCACAATCCACTACTGTAATTGTGTTATCTTACTTTCTTATCCAGCTGATTATGGTCCATTACTCATCTGTTTCCTGGCTGGCTTCGCGGACGTTCTATTTCCAAAACCGTCAAACCAGCGTGCAGGGCGAGGCAAGGAATCACGTCCAAAAACTTGTCAGGAAGTATAGTATAGAATTGTTGTTTTGTCTTCGGTTGTTGTTTTTTTTGGGGGGGGGTTTAACCTAAGGGTTTTTATACCTCCCATCGACATAATTGTGGTGTCCCTGTGTGGGTTCTTTATATTCTTTAAGGTATTCTTAAATTAAGACAAACACAAAGTTCAAGAACTGTAGTTTATTCACTCTAATAAAGGCACACACAAAAGCTTCTGCTTCCTTCCTACCCCGCATCTACGCTACGACTAACTCATACTCAAAGACTTGACCTCCACCCTATGAACTCTCCTGTTTTAGTTTACAGGGGTCATAAAGTTTATGGTACATGAGGGGGCGGTACCAGGAAGCCAGGCGCACGGACAAACAGAGAACAACAAACAGCTGACACAACAGTAATTTATATCATTTAGGGGGCGGGCTTCTGACCCTGCCTGTCAGGGCCAACCCGGAGTGAGAGAGATAAAGCATCCCAGCAGAAAGATCGAGACAGCCTATTCGAAAAAAAATATACCTGACCAATTGAATAGACAACATGCCGCACAGCTACGAACCGGAGCCAAGGGCACGACTATACACTACAGTGCGGTAAAAAAATTCGTGATTTATCTTCAAATATCTCTTTAACGGGTGAATCAATGTCATCCATGCTTTGCATAGTAGTTTGAATCAAATTGTCTGAACTAAATCATATTTTTCTAGAACAATTGGGTCTAGATCTAGATCTAGATTAAAATACTTTTCTTCATAAATGTATATAAAATACTTGAAATCTCGGTCACGCGTAAAATGGTTTTGTTCACAGCACTTCCCGTTTCTCACGCACATTTTGATTACGCATATGGCCTACGTCACAGCTCATCAAAGACAATTTTACTTACGAAACTTGTTGCAAAAAATTATTGTTATAGTGAACACATTTTTGCACTAATGGCTCTCAAAACATGCATTCAATAAGCATAATGTCCCGATTAGATAAACCTGACGGACGTGCTATTAAAAGCAATATTGCCCCAGCTGTTTTTACAATCTGTAGAAACCATCCACTTGGATTATATAGAATGCAGCTAGCAGGTGTTTACAAAAATGTTAAACTGTTAAGACAAATTGATACAAGTCACTGTGCAAAAATTGGAGAACCTATGTTCGATAGTTGATGAGATGTTTGACAATAAGTCGCACCACGAATTTTTGACCACCCTATAGAGCTCTGATGATGTACTCCTAATAGCACATTTCGTTGAGAATTCTCAGAGACAGGAACCTAATAATACTGGTACCTGTGCCGATATTTCTGTTTCGGGGGGCATTCTTGAATCTTGAAAAGCAATTTGGCGATTCAGCTGCTTCTGCAATGAGACCTCGTCTCAAAAGGATGGAAGTACAATGTAGTTCCCGAGAAGAGCATTAATATTATGATCGTAAAGCAAGGCCGTCTGCATTTACCAGTTATGAGGGCAGACCCGTACAACCAAATGATGAAGAGCTTCTAGAACAGGAATTTCTCTCCTCAAACTCGGAATCCGAGACTGACGTTGAAAATAAAAAACGAACCTCTTTGCAGACTTCGTTGAGCCAAATTCTAACAAACCTTTAGAACTGCAGACTAGATCTGGTACGGTACCGGTAAATCTACATTGAACGACTTCATGCATGATTGTACTGCATTGTTATTTTCAACACGGGACCGGTACTTCAAGTGTAATATTTATCTATTTGAATTGAATTTTTGTTTTAAATGGAATGCAGGGTACTATTCTTTCCTTGTTGAAAAAAATATACCATACTTCTGAACGGATATACAATGGTCTACATTACTATTATAAGTATACCCTATAAGTCACATTCGCGTGTGGTTTACTATGTTAAAAGAGAACTTTACGAGGACGCCTGGGTCATCCCATGCCGGGGTGACTACGGCACCTCCACCTTTTTTCCCTCATATTCTTAAAGAATTTTACATAATATTATTAACTCTGTTCTCCCAGAAAGGTCTACTTCGATAATATTTAACCATCCCCTTAATTTGAACACCAAAATGTCAACTTAAGCTCATGGCTGTTCAAATGATCAATCCTAGACGCAATAAAACGTCCTTTAGTCATCCCGATTTACCGGAAGCGACTTGGAGACTGGCGTCCAAGATGAAATGAAATGTCCGGTGGAGTGCGATCCTCACATCCATACAGCTTCTCGTGTCGGCTGACAGAGTGGACTCTCAAAGATTCCGGGTTTTCCCCCTTGTTCAGAATCGACACGGGGTACCTCATTCAACTCTTTGTAATGTTTTTAATGAATGCATCAATCATAACATTCAGCCTCGTTTCGTTAAAAAAGAAGACTTTTGAAAAATATAAATTTTTTATGTTTTTTGTGAATAACTACACATTTTATTCACTAGGTGGCATCATAAGTGTACTTGTGTTTTATTGAATACTCCCCCCCCCCCCCCCCCCCCCCCCCAAGAATTAAAACGATTCACGGTCACAAAGAATGGGGAAAAACTCAGTTTATAAAATGCAGACCTTAGATGTTAATTTCTTGAAGGTCAAACATGTTGCAAACACTAAAAAAAAAAATTTTTAATGACACTTTCGTATAAACAAGTGCCTCGGGACCAGTAGCGAATGTCAAGAGCGAAAACTTGTAGCACACAAGTTACCCTATATAGTGCGGTCTAAAAATCGGGGCGCAACTTATCCTCAAATATCTCTTTAACGGGTGCATCAATGTCGCCAATACTTTGTATATTATTAGTTTGTATCAAAATTTGTCTTAATTTAATCATATTTTTCGACAACAATTGAGACCCGATTAAAAAACGTTTCTTCATAAATGTATATAAAATACTATAAATCTCCTTCAGGCGGAAAATAAATTTATGATTGATCATAGCACTTCCCGCGTATCGCACATATTATGCACTAGCTGGGTTTCCCGTCAATGAACGGACTCAAAAGAATCGGTCGTCAAGTCATTGTGGGATCAGTGCACGCACTCTTTGTGAACGGAAACCTCTTTTGTTTACAATGGCGTCTTAGAAGACGGACTTTCCCAAGTTAGATCTAAACGAAACTAATGAAAAACTGATAATTAAACTACAATGACTTCAGACTCCTTAATATAACTGTGTACCCTGTAAATGATTCTAAACCACAGTTATTTTATGGGCATCAAACGAAAGGATCACAGTCGAATTTAGTACCAAGTAAAAAAAACAATAACATGAAGCTAGATCTATCTATACGGGTCGCACACTTATAAAATAGTGCTCAGTATTGGGGGACAATGCGCGATAGTATCGAACGGAAGTACGACTTGAAATAAACAAACCTTACGGATTTTCTAAAATTACAGAGACAGATGCGTCAGCCTACAAAAGCGATCGGCGAAATAAAGAAACTTAGCTTTTTTCATCAAAACTGTCTCAAAACTGAAAAAACGAAGGGCGTCATGATCTGGAGAATATTTTTTGGTAATCTTTGGGCGAAAACCGCATGTCGATTGATGCAGCCATTAAAAGCCTTTTGAATAGCAAAATTCGGCCACCACAAATAGATAATAGATACGCGTAAGGTCTACGTCACAAATCGCCAATGACACTTATTAGGTGGCAAAACTTCTTAGAAAGTTGTTTTTTTAAATGAACACATTTTTTGCACTAAAGACTCCCTAAACATACGTTCAACAAGCATAATATTGCGATGAGAAAATAATGACAGACTTGCTTTTAAAAGCGATATTGCCCGAGCTGTACAATTGTAACAATCTGTAGAAACCTTTTACTGGGATTTTTAAAAATAAGTATTCATTAAAGAATTTTCTAAAATACAGTGTGCAGGAGTTTGGAAAATTGTTCACCTGTTAAGACAAACTGATATAAGTCATTGTGCAAAAGTTGGAGAATCTATGTTCCATAGGTAAGGAGATACTTCACAATAAGTTGGGCCATGCATTTTGCTCCTTTCACTGGTTTGAAAATATAATAGCATAGACGTAGAGCAACAAAAGCACTAACAATGTCATCTTTTAGAAGCGGCCCCATGTGATTTTTTCGGCATACTTTTCTTAAAGGAAGTTGTAAGGGAACTGTGCAGTCCCCTAGCGCTGCTTTGTGCACTGGGGGACAGGAAAGAAACAACCTTTGAACTTTGGATCGAGTTCAACAAGCCATCATCAGACAGATCTAGATCCTACTGATACATATTATCTAAATCTAATTAAGTTAATAAGTATGGTGGGAGAATCTAGATCTAGAGCCAAACGCTGTTTATTTAAGGCGACTGTATTATTCATATCGATAGTTTTGTTCATCTATCTGGATCTAGTGGTAACTGTCCACTACACTACATGAGGTTACTCTTCTTCATTTAATAATTTTGCAGTCTCTGCCTATAATATCTAGGCTTAGATCTAGACTTAGTAGTAGGCCAAGTATTAGTACGACCAAAGATTCTCTACTACCAAGATATTGCAATCCTTCTTTGGGGTTTTGTCCCACGTCGTGGTTTGCCCGCTTTGCCGACGTCACAAGGTGACGTGAGGCTGGTTTCAACGCCGACTGCTTGGTGTGTGTGTGTGTGTGTGTGTGTGTGTGTGTGTGTGTGTGTGTGTGTGTGTGTGTGTCTGTGTGTTTCTTTGCAGTCTCCCGGAGTACAAAGCAGCGCTAGGGGACTGCACGTAGAGCTGGGCGAAGAATCGATTCCGGAACCGATTCCCACTAATAATCAAAGAGTCTACATAACAAGAGGGGCCACTTCTCTCTTTGAGCCAATTAAAAAAGTGTCTTCAAAATTCGGTGGCGCCCTCTTCG
>NW_004797388.1:944484-946529 GCF_000002075.1 Aplysia californica
TCTTCAAAATTCGGTGGCGCCCTCTTCGCAAAAGCGCACCTTTTGCGAACAGAGTTATCCTATTTGAGTTTAAAAAATCAAAGTGAAACTAGCATGTTTTTGAATGAATTTCGAAAGAACGCTTTTTTAAAATGGTTACGCTGACAAAAAACCTCTTCCGGAGGAAAGGGTGATTGTTTTCTTCGTTTAATTTGACTTTAGAATGAATGGCGAGAGGTCATGAAAATTTAAAAAATAATAAAACTCCGCACTGAACGAACCCGAACTGCTGATGTACAGCAGTCGATGTGCGCACGCAAGGAGGTGCTATTCCTATTCTTCTTCTGGAAAAACGAAAGAGAGCTTCAAAACAGACTGCAGCGCCATCTGAAGAAAAGGGCGCACTTCCTGCGGACACTTTTTTGGCTGAGTGGCCCATCTTGTTATTTACTATCTTTGTAATAATGCTACGGAAGAAAAGTTCCGACTCCCATTTACGTAAACCAACGGTTATCATTTACTTTAATCATTCAAATTTTCTTTTTTTCTTCAGAATTTATTTTTGAAAAATAAAAGTTGATGCTTCGTAGTGCTCCGAAATCAAGGTTATCCTAAATTCTGAAGATGTTCGGAGCTCACTAGGTAACCACCGGAAAAAATCACTTTAGAAAGTAAGTAGTTTTTATTCGGAGTGGATTCCTACCATTCCAGATTTCAATAATCGGGAATCTGGCCGCCCAGTGGGTAGCGCTAGAGGTCCCTAACAACTTCCTTTATGAAATGCTAGGGATGAAGATGGTGAATTATTTCCAGATTTCTGGTCACTCTATTCGAGGAGTTGGAAATGAGGGTTGTGTCCTCTCCCCCCAGGACAGCCTGGCGGGGATCCAGAGTAAGTGGCGAAGAAAAAAATGAAATACACTTAATACTTAGATTAACACGCACATTCAGGGGCGAAGCGTCTATAAAATCAAATAATCACTGCTTCCCTTCCTAATTTTGAAACATTGTCGCTGTCAAATTCATCCTTAAACGTAAACCTCTTAAATTAAAAGTAAAAAGAGGTTCGTAATCCACAATGAGCATGCCTAACATTCAAAACGGTTTCACGGCCACATAAATAGCCTCCTCACCCCTCTCGGGCCACTCCATAATCCGTCGCAAGCTTTGATTAAGTAAGCTTAAAGTGAGGCTGAAAGAATCTACCAATACAGTTGAGGGAACATGTGCATAGCAGTCATGGCTGTTTCATTGCCACATATACCCTGTTCACCCCTTTGGGGCCACAGTTAAAATCAATCACTAGCTCTGATTAAGTAAGCTAACGAACACTGGTCGAGTCTACCTCACAAATGTGAGGGGAACTAACTCCTAACAATCTCTTTACTGCTGCATGTGCTTGTTTTTTTTCCTCGACTTTTTTACCGTCCTATAATCAGATCGTGACCTCGATTATGACACCAGCTCCTGGCCGCAAAAGGCTAACAAAAACAGCCAAATGTGAAATTTAAAAAATGATAATTGTCATGTTCTACCAAAGAGTTAGAATCTCTGGTACATCTATAACATATAGATCTAGTACTGACATCTCTGCTTCTTTGCTTTGTGTTTATGTATTCACATCTAAAGTTAATTTAATTTTAGTTGGAACTGATATTTAATAAGATACTTTCCCGATTATTTTGGCGGTTGAACATACAATATAAATTCCGGATTTGTTTTCATTTACAACTCAGTCAGAGTCGCCGCCTCGAGTAAGATTCTTATGTGATATCTACAGGCCATATAGATCTATATCTGGTCCCGTTTCACTTTGATTACCCTGTCAAACAAGTCAGCCTTCGCCCCTGCGCACATTAATTCAAACATTAGAGCACTATAATCGATACCATTATCATCCTCATCATCGTCATCATTAACATCCTCATCCTCATCCTAATCATCATTATCATCATCATCATCATCATCATCATGATCATGATCATCATCATCATCATCATCATCATCATCATCATCATCATCATCATCATCGTCGTCGTCGTCGTCGTTTGTAAAGCAGAGCAGGG
>NW_004797388.1:950202-951563 GCF_000002075.1 Aplysia californica
CCCCCACCCCTCCCACACCCTCTTAAATCAGACGCACCCCACATAACTCAGCTGGAACAGACCCAAACATTAGCACTTCGTTAAGGAAAGCTCCAGAGCACCTGAAATTCGTTTTCATTTACAGAAGTGAGACTTTGATTTTACTTAAATAAAAAATACCCCTCCCTGGTGAGTAAGAAGAATGCACAAAACTCCACCTGTTTGTTTGATTTTTTTTTAATAGATGTAAAAGCATTCGACATATGGCTGCTGAAAAAAAACGAGAAATTTTCGCTATTCAAAAGAATCATTGTGCTTTTGCCTGGGTTTTTTTTAGAGTTAAGTACCAGGTACACTATTCAAACCTTGCCATACCCGTGTTTTAATTAAAGCCATGTATTTGGAACGTGGAGGAGATACACGGAGAATGGTGACCATAACAGATAAAATAAGTGGGAAGACATGGAATAATATCAAGAGGCTAGCCCAGGATAAGGAATTGGAAAGATGAAATGAAGGTGTTTGATCGTCGCCTATACCCTGATGTAGGGTGAGAAAGGCAATGACACTTAGCCGTTTAGTTCACTTGTGTCTTAGATGCAGTATTATTTTTGAGTGTATGAGGAAAACTATTTAAATTCCAAATCGTCATAAAAGTAATAATTGTATATCCCTCTGTTTTGTTAAAACATATCTTTCTTTTTTTTTGTGAAGCAGACATGCCCGATGTGCATATTTGAGTATGGGCAACAAAAACTAGATAATAACATTTGGACTACTCCATTTTTGTTCAGTCCACGAACAAGTAATCCAAATACCTCTCCCATTGTCCTTCGCTATTGTTGCTGTTGTCGTCGTTGTTGTATTTTGTTGTTGTTGTTGTTGTATTTTGTTGTTGTTATTGTTGTCGTCGTTTTTCTCCTTCTCCTTCTCCTTCTCCTTCTCCTTCTTCTTCTTCTTCTTCTTCTTCTTCTTCTTCTTCTTCTTCTTCTTTCAAACCCATTTTCTCCTTCGTTCTCTTCGATAGATTCTAAGTATAAGTATGAGTAACCGATTCTTTTTAATCCTTGTTTTTCATAATTTTAGTTAGGGCAAGGGAATGGTTGTAAAAATAAGCATATGTGTTTGACACGCCCCTCAACACTATTAAGTTACTTAATAGACGGTACCTACGAATTTAACGTCCGTCTCCGATAGTACCTATTCAAATGGGTTGAAAAAGCCTTGAAAACTCGACAATACGACCATTCAAGAACGCCCAGTTTGGGATTCGAACCAGGGCCATACGCTCTGTAGTTCAGCGTGAAACTGAGCTAACGGAGCGCCCAGAACGGATCAGAGTGGCTGACAGAAGCATACGTTCTGAGTATTGCCGCCCCCCC
>NW_004797388.1:952904-954355 GCF_000002075.1 Aplysia californica
GAGTGTGTGTGAGAGAGAGAGAGAGAGACAGAGAGAGAGACAGAGAGAGAGAAATGTGCCACACCATTGCTCAACATGATTTAATTCCATGGACCTAAAGAACTTACAGACACTGCCTTCGGAGATGATAAAGACCCGTTTTTATTTTATTTATTTTATTTTTTGGTAAATCGCATATTGTAGATAGAAAAATGAGACGGTTCTACCTTTTTGCGTCCAGGACTTCAAAGTAGAAGCAGGTTTTTGACTGTCTTTTTCTTTTCAATTTGATTGATCTCTCTGCGGTAGACATAAATGCTACATGATACAACTATGATTCCTTCTTACAATAACTTGGAGAGATTGAAAAATGCCGTTGACGAGAAGACACCAATTAGTGAATTCTCTTGCACAATGCTCCGAGAGTTCTTTGCCGTAGATAATGAAGCACAACACTAAGCAATGACTACAAAATATCCATGTGTATACAACAAGAGTGAGGACTCCAAGTTATTCCCATTCAGCCTACAGTTCTGACGTACAGGTAGTTTACTGTGACTTCTGGTTTCACGTACATATTTCCAAGATAAGCTTGTAGGATCAAAAGTTTCAATGTATTGAGGACCTTGCAAAAGCTGAAAATTCATAAGCTTGCTGAGCGTAAGCTTGATGGCATGGAGGACTAGCAAGATTAGTAAATGCCAAGATGCGAAGCATACCAGAAGCTGTTTCCTCTAAGCCTGCCATTTAATCAGTCTTAGTACTTGAGGCGCCCTGCTAAGTCTATGTGTATGTAGAGGTAGAAGTCGGAGTCGGACTTATTTTAATCTGGATTTTACTATTTTAAAGAACAAAAACTGCTGAGAGACTCCATCCCAATGGTATTAATGAATGAGCTTTTGCCTCAGTCTGTCATGTTCACAATGTCTTTTAGCAGTTTTAGATTTTTTACTGTTCAGCTTAAAGTGCCAATGTGAAATGCATGGGAAAATGACGATGTGTTTCATGGAGTTACTGATACTGTTGTGGACACTTGGCCACTTTTTACCACAAGTATCGAGATTTACTCGTGGGCGCGGAGTGCTCGTGGAGAGGAGCACGGGGAAATCGCGTGTGGTGGTTCACGGGAAGTATAATGTGAGACAGCGTGGTGGAATCAGGCTCTCGTCAATTTTTGGGCAGGTAGAGGTTTTGGTATCATCTTAAAGCTAGTTCAATTGTCTTTATTTTGGTGAAAAAAATATCCATTTATCTTAACTACAAGTCGAGATATTTGCGAAAGAAGGAGGTGGAGGCCACCTGTTTTCAGAGGTAAAATTAGTGAGAAAATGGCCGCCAAAGATTATTTATTTCCTTAGCTTAAGAATCCGTGCTAACAGAAAATTTACATTTTTTGTTCCTTTTATCAACGTTTTTCAGAAAATTTTCCACAGAGATCAGTTTTTTAATAGGAATGAAAGGTGTTGAGCCAA
>NW_004797388.1:958949-961449 GCF_000002075.1 Aplysia californica
ATCATCATCATCATTATCATCATCATCATCATCATCATCACCATCATCATCAAGGGCCATATCTGCGGCTAACATCGGCGATCGAGTACTCCTTTCATTCCATTCCTCGGATGCTCCTAAACAAGATACATTAATAATATTGATAGTGATAATAATAATAATATTTTGGATGGGTTTTTACAAAGCATGTGGTGATTCAATGAGTTATCAACAGTACCTGTTTCTGGAATAACCAGTCTGGTTCTCTCCCTGGCAGTGTCTTCGTCACGTCGCGGTCGTCAACATGTTGAACTGGATCGTCTCCGGTGTATTTGGTCCGTCCACTCCTCGTACATCTACATGTACATACTTCTACGTTTTGGTACTCAGCACGATAGGTACACACGCAGTATGCAGTCGGATGCTCCGAACGATTTCACATGGCCACTGTAGTCATTTGACCTGGGGCGCACCGAATGAACTCAGTGCCCTGTCGTCTGTGAAGATAAAGAAGGCGATGACATCCATCAGCGGTCACGATAAAACGGTCTGGCCAGAAACGGTTGTCGTACACAGCCCCCAGTCTACACACCATCCCTGGGACGATGCTATTATCCGTACTACGGATAGGCGTAAAGAAAGTCTAGAAAAGAATTACTTGTCTACTTTTGAAGAAACGGGTCTAGATTTGTTTTCACATCTTAACCCCGTGTTGGTAAAATCACACTCCAGCAATTTCCGTAACACAGTTATTAGCCGGAGGCTTTTGGAAATACCCGAAACAATGGCACGGAATCTTCAAAAAAGGGAACTTAACTTAAATAGTAAGCCAAAACGGAACAGTCGTCGCGAAATGAAAGATGGAACTTGTCGAAACGTATGTGGCAAAATAGGAAAAGGTTTACTTTTTTTCCCTGGGAAAACATATTCCTGCTCGTGTCACAAACTCTGTGTTCTGTACCGCTCTTGCTGCTCGGATTTCCCCACTGAATGTCCGCGACTCTGGCTCCAAGGCAACCAGTTACAGCCACCCGAACTTTTGAGCGCTAATTCCACGTGTATGTACAAGATTCCCATCCTCGCTGTCACTGGCTGTCCGGAAAACCGTCCGCACACACAGAGTACTTCCACTGACGATTTCTCGTTTCCATTTCCCGTCGTGGATGACAGCACTGGAGTTCTCTACGACAGTTTTGAGACGTATCTCTGCTACGCCACTGACAAATCTGTGCCTGTAACATTCGAGATCGACGTGTTGGGCATCCTCAGTCCTGTGGTAACGACGAAACAGCTGCTAGATTATCTTAAGAGCGGAGCTAAGTTTGTTTTCAGAATATCCAGTATTAGTTTTCCCAAGTACTACTGTAGAGATGTTCCGTTAGAAACCGGATCTACAGGCTTTTCAGTTCTGTTCCAGTTGGACAACCAACAAATCAAAAACGTGGAATTGTCTCAAAGCCGACCTGTCAGCGGCATGCGCATCCAGATGCAGTGCAGTATCACTGCGGGGACATGTGATCATTCCGAATGTGACAATGATGGTGAACTGCGGAATGGAAAATGTCTGTACGCCACTTATGTCAAGATATCCAGCTATCCCTACTCTCCTACGCCGACGGAAAGAGAGCTTGAACACTTCTTCAGTTACGTTCATTGTTGTTTTAACCATCTGTCTTCGAACGTTGCGTCTATGGAAGTTCTAGACCTGAAAAAACACTTACAATTCACAATAGACTTACGAGTCAACAGTTTAGTGGAGGAAATGTTCTTCATAGAGACCTTGTCACAGTCTATAACGCAATGCATTCTAGGCTACATGAGCTTTAGAACAACTTCACAGGGACGCCACCGAGTGATGAACACAGAGCACCAACACCCTCAGGCCGGAGTGAAAAACTCGCCAGACATTCCCTCTGACCCTCAATCAGCGATCCTCGACACAGCTAACAATACAGAAAGGAGGCTCTGCGTCCAGTTGTCGCACACAGCCCTTGACTTGAGTCAGGACTGTTCTGGCGAGCTCCGCACTCTGGACAGACACATGCCAGATCTGTATGGCAGCTGCTGGACATCTGCTGCTGCAACAGGCTTGACCCATAGCCTCACGGTAGTGGTCAGTAACGCAGTGGTTAGCGTGCTTGTCGGTTACTTTGCTCTGAGAGAAGAACATTTCACAATGATGATGTAGATTGTATCATCCTTTACTATAATATGGTTATCGATTCAATTATTTTTTCGCACATACACACAGACACACACACACACACACACACACACACACACACACACACACACACACTCACATACACACACACACAAACACGCATGCACACACACACACACACACACACACACACACACACACACACACACTCACATACACACACACACAAACACGCATGCACACACACACACACACACACACACACACACACACACACACACACACACACACACAAATACACGCATGCACACACTAATAATCCGTGTTGTAAAAGTTCTGCCACACCCACTTCAAAAG
>NW_004797388.1:966447-968593 GCF_000002075.1 Aplysia californica
CACTGTAAACATTGTAATATAATGTGAAAGAGCTAAAACATGCGGTAGTGTCAAGAAACGATATTATGAATAACATAAGACTGAAGTTACTGAGATTAATTGAAACTGACTTGATCGGCACAGAAAATGAAACACTACTAGGCCAGAACACAAACTGAAAGTGAGAGGCAATAAACTGTGGTCCTGGCCTTCAGTACTTTACTCGTACTTTCTACACCCCCACACAAAATACCGACGTGCACTGGACCCGTTGAATATATGTAATAAAAACTGTCCTGTATTATGACAAAAAATCAATTGATACTGTACCAGTGACGCTGTCCCAAGCAGATCAAGTCTACAATCAGATAGAATACAAAGCTGGACAAAGTTAGCACACAACAGTTTCCGATCATTATATCATCAAATTTTCTTCATCTCACTTCTTACTTCTCAGAACAGAACACTGTGTTGTAACAAAGTGGGGAAGTGTGTCAAATGCTAATTATAGAACTTGGTGTCTAGCTGGAGTGACGGTGGAAAAGCGGAGGGAAGGGAGGGGGTAGGCCTGGCCCAGACTCTGACAGCCGAGTGCCTATCGCTCCTCGTTAAAATTATCCATATATATCTTCACTAGACAATTCCTCCTTCCGCCGGCCAGATTCCTAAGGGCCAGGTAAGCTATTAGTGGGGAGAAAACGACGAGTAAATGTCAAACAGGAACTATGAGTGGTTAAAAAGTCAATAAACAAAAAAGATAAGGGCCATGCTAACAATAAATGTTCTGATAGTAGTTAGAGAAAGGCTGAATGATAAATACATGTTTTGCTGATAAAATGATACATGTGTCTGTGCTGCTCAAGACAGTCTCAATCTTAATTTTGTAAGCTACAAAGAGGCCAATTTGGCAATTAAGGGATTAACTATCCGTTGTGAGGGCTGACGATGGATTTGTCCATGGGACTGACGTCATCGCTAGGCCTAAGCCCGCCGTGTGTTTGGCCTCGCACGTAGTAGCCTACGAAGTTCCGCGACGTGACGGCTTGATGGTAGGGGAGACGATTTAAAGTTATGAGCCGGCGCGATAACAAACGTGAAGGAATGAGGCTCTGTCGCGACAAAACAGCAATGAATCCCACTTGTCTATTTGAGCGTCTTCAAATCGGCAAGGTGCTTTTGAATGTTGATACATGTTTGTTTGGATTTACTTAAAACTGAATGAAAATCATCATCAGCAATAAATCTCCTGTCAACAGTCCAGCTGAAAAATATTAACAAATCGCCCCTGTATTAGATCATATGAGCGCACAGGACACATTAAACATTTTCAGTTGGTAGGAAATTTTGAATTGTGCCCAGGTGGTGGCAGAAGCCTAAACATGTATTCTTATAATTATACGGTGCGCAACTTGCACACGGAACCTCTGAGATTGTTAACCCTTGTCCGAGAATGCTACGTGTAGATCTTTCCTACCAGGAGATCAGGGGTGTGGCTGAAAAACAGCTGTAAGAAGGAGTCAAGGAGTAGCAGTAGAAAGGCTGCAGAAAGAGTCAGGAGCCCAGAGTAGGGGGCAAAAGAGGTGAAGGGGTAGGGGCAGAAAGTGGAGACGAAAGCAAACGGCAGAACATTGTTAGAGAGCAGGAAAGGATGTGAAAGGATAACATTTTAGAGAAGAAAATTTTCCGTTGCTATTCGGATTGGAACCCGGGGCCTATTGAATGAGAGGCAAACACCTAGCCTTTAGGCCACGAGAGCCCCCCTCAAGTTTGTTTTCGCGTTAGTTCAAAGCACAGCGTAGGTATTATGACGGTTAACACACTTAGATATCTAACACTTTACGGGTTCTCTTGAAATTCCCAGAAGCTGTAAGTAGAAGAAATAATTTCTCTAGCTCGCTCTGGTTAAGCTATTTTTGGTATACATGTAGGGGGGAAGCTCGCTTTTCAAGCTGTGAGAGAGGTGGTTTATTACTAGAGCTGCCTTCTGATTTATGAAGAATATTTGTCAGGGCATCGCTTTCTTTCTGCTAGAATCTAGATCTAGTTTCTTTTCTCCCCCTTCGTTTTTGACTGTAGAATTACATGTATTAAGGTATATTGGATTTTTTTAAAAATTAGAATCCATCTTATATTTTGGGGGGACATTGAGTCTTTTTTTTTTTTTTTT
>NW_004797388.1:969377-971835 GCF_000002075.1 Aplysia californica
GAAGAAGAAGAAGAAGAAGAAGAAGAAGAAGAAGAAGAAGAAGAAGAAGAAGAGGAGGAGAGGAGGAGGAAGATGAGGAGGAGGAGGAGGAAATGGGGAGGAAGAAAAAGATGAGGAAGAAAAGTGAGTCTAGTTCACAGTTGTGTTTGAGTAAAGAAAAGCACACCGAAACGATAACACGACACCTTAGAATTACGAAGGTCTATTCGACATTTTTGGCCGTTTTGAGTCTCTAAGATGATGTGGTCAGAAACCAAATGCTCTATCAAAATCGTGCGATATTCGGAGTCGTTATCAAGATATTCCAAGAATTGCATTCGAAAAAGTTTGACATATTGTGAAGCTCAAAATCTTTTACGTCAAATTTCTCTAAACTAGGTACTCGAGCAGATAGAACTTTGTAATCCTAAGGTAACGAAGGGTCAATCAGTGCAGGAAAAAAGCATAATGGAAACAACGAAGGGGAAGTCAAAAAGCAGGAGCATGTACCTTTCCAGTGGCGCCCTCCAAGCACCCACGAAGAGGGGCAGAGTCCGTGGAAACAGGGGTAAAAAAAATAACACGAGTTGCCGGAACCTTGGGTTTGCGCACCTGCTGAACTCGTGATTCTTTGATGAGAACGTTATGCAACTGCATGTGTCATGAATTGACATCGAGTAATTCCCCACACAGCGAATAGAGCCAGTTTGTTTGTATTTTTTTTCTTTCTATTATTGTTCACCCCCCCCCCCCTTTCCACCCCTTAGAAACAAAATTCTAATCTGTGCGAATTCGCAGGAAAGGGAAATTTCAAGGATAACGTACACGTCAGGTAAAGAGATCTACTTCATACATTATGGGTGCTACGTACCCAAGTAAACGATATTATTCCTAATTCTATCGTTCTTTTCCCTGCAGTTACTGTACCTCTATGGTGTGGTTTTGAGGAAAGCGTGTGTATACATTTGAGGATCAGTTAACGTTTCTTTTTTCAGTTTGGGGTCATTGGGTGCTCACGATTATACACCGGTCAACAACCTTTGTTGGTTTTCTTTTCGTTGAACGCAAATGTGGCAGCTGTATCCACCTGGCTGGGCAAAACCGTGCCTGTCTTCCTTCTGCGGGACAAACGGAACAAATTACATGTACTTTCCGCGAGCAAGTTGCACACGTGAAAGATTCCTTGGTTGTCAAAAATCGATAAGAGTAGACTTCTGCCGCCACCTGGGCAAAAATTCAAAATTTCCTACCAACTGAAAATATTAGGTGTGTCCCCCGCGCTCATATGACCTTATGCAGTTGCGACCGCCGTAAAACACTTACCAAAAAAACAAAACAAGAAACATGTACTTTGTACACATTTATGCAGTTATGTTTTCTAATAATCTGTCTGTGGCACTGCCTTAGGTCTATAATTTTACGTTCAAAAGCACAGCCTCTACTTTGCGCATTAAATTCGAAGGCATGTTCAATACGTTAGGAATATAAACAAATAAGACAATTGATAGTTATATTATACAAGTAATTGTACAGTCAAACCACATTATACCCCTACACCTCCCATTATACTGCTAGCCCTGCTTACAGCCAGGTTTTGCCAGTGTAAGAAAAGGAACGTCTCTCTCTCTCTCTCTCTCTCTCTCTCTCTCTCTCTCTCTCTCTCTCTCTCTCTCTCTCTCTGCTGGGCCAATACAAACAAACGCACAATACATCTTCGAAATATATATCCTGTCTGTGTCTGTGAAACAGCTTTGTTAGAGAAACGTTTCAATGTGGAATGCGAAGAACGGAATGGAGAACGAAGAAGCAGTAAAGGTGTAACAATAGTAGTAATAGTAGAACCAATACCCCCAACACAACCATTACCACCGACCTCATGCAAATCCGTAGTATGCAGCGTTTAGCGAGCTGTTCGAAGGAAAAAAACAACCAACTGTTGTCCCCATAATATAATACTTCTGGCTTTTTTTACCTCGCAACAACGAAACAAATCGTGTTTTAAACGTCGTTCCTGTTCTACTGTACATTTAGAAACTCGTTCGATGATTTTAAACTGGATCTACTATCGAATTTGCAGAAATGTTTGTTCGCAGTTTGAAGTGTCAACAGAAAAATAACTGTCTGAGCTGCCAATGTGGTGACTTGAGAACCGTAGGCTCCCATCTCATTGAGATTTATAAGTGAGATAGAACTATATAGATGTGTGTCCGCGTTGTATTAAACATAGATGGATGAGTCTGTTATACAAAAAGACGAGACACCAATGCATCACCAACTTTCACATCGCGGTACGCCTGCGTTACTACTCTTGTTCTGCGTCTTTACTTTCTGTCCTCAACTCACCACTCTTTCTCGTGACCTTCCTCTTCTTTCCAATGTCTTTTTTTCTGTCTGTCTGTCTGTCTCTGTCTCCCTCCCTCTGTCTGTCTGTCTGTCTGTCTGTCTGTCTGTCTGTCTGTCTGTCTGTCCGTCTGTCTGT
>NW_004797388.1:971935-986935 GCF_000002075.1 Aplysia californica
ATATATAATTATTTAAACATAAAGTTTGCACCTTCACCTCACCGCCACCAGCCAACTGTTTGAGTTGTACAGTCCTTATAAGATTCATGTAAATTTGCCCTGCTATACCGCCAGCGAAGAAGCCGCCAGAAGCACAGACTACACACGACACACACTAGGTAGCTGCTTGATACTCTCTGTCCTTCACACATCTCTGTGCATTTGGCCTATTTCTTTTGTTTGTCGGCGATTTGCTCCGGATTTGCGCTGATCATCATGAAGATGCCTTTTTCAGGCTTTGGCCAATTGTTTCGGGGTTGTTGTTTTTTTAATTAAAGATTGGACGGAAATTATAAAATCGTCTATCTAGAGAAACTTCAAAGGTACTGCGCACCTTTGCTTGTCGACAAAACATTTAGCGCCGCCAGATATCAGCCCGATAACCGCAATGCTGGCGGGCACCCGTGATACTTTCCTCTTGCGAAGACTTAATTTGAACACTACGTGGAAGGTCTGAAGCAGCCCGAGGACTGACAAGTATCGGGTAAAAAGAAAGTGTACATCTACAAGGTCCTTAGCCTTAACACATCCCGCCCCGCTTACCGCCAGGTTTTTGCCAATGTGCGAAAAGGAGCGCATAGGATTTACGCCTTCACACGGCCATCCGCCAACTGTCTGAGTTGCACGATCCTTGTTTAACTAATGTACAGTGGGTGTCGCATTCAACAAGAAGTCGGCTCTAACGAGGCAATCCTTAATCCCCGCTTTTGTTCCTCTATATCTCTTTGTAAAAGTGCATCAGCTCCAACGAAATTGCAAACAGACCGAAGTCGCTTTCAATGAGGTCGCGATAACCAAATAAAAGCAATTAACGGCCCCAAAAGCGAAGAATGTTTCTCCTTTCTCTCCATCTCACGCGAAGCACAAGGCCCATCCTCGATTTTTAACACATTGTATTGATAGTTCTAGTGTGCCTCCTAATTAAATATAGGCCTCAAAGCCTAGAGGGTGGGCGAGGGTTAGTCTACGGATGGGAGGGGGTGGGTGGGAACGCGATGCTGGCTGTATTCCGGATAAAAAACTAAAAATGCTGAAATGACGGTCAGAACACAGCTCAAACACGCGCACACTGATGCTGTTTGAGATTTTCGTCATCAGGGGGAACAACTGTTTTAATTACTGGTATTGGTACAATATATAATTAATAATATAATAACTTGTCTCCTTTCTTTTCTTTAGCCCTAGTCACATTCAAAGAGAGGTCGGATCCAACGAGGACAATTAGCTGGTCCTGGCTACCTCGTTGAATGCGACATTCACTGTAATTGCTCGCTTTTAAGGACAAGCGGGCTAAATTTCGGGGGTTTCCAGAAATCTTGTCCTACACCAAAAGTGAGCATTGTCCCACCTATGAGAGAAGTTTGGTTTCATTGGTGTATATGTTTGTTTGGTTATAGAAATAACTCTCCTCATCTTTTAAAGAAACTGAACAAGTGTTCAAAAACCTTTACCTTTGATTTTCTCAAAACAGCATTTTTTGGGATAGTCCCCCTGTGCTTAAAAGCGACCAATTATTCCCATACTGACAGCCAGAGGTACACACTACACGCGGCGAACAGCACCCAGTGGTTAACTGCTTGATAAGTATTCTTTGTCCCACGAGAAAGACATACATATACAAGTTTTGTTTTTGTTTTGTTGTTGTTGTTTTGTTGTTTTGTTGTTGTTGTTGTTGTTGTTGTTGTTTGGTGGGAAAGTGTTTGTTTGCTCTCATGGCCTAGAGGTTACGGTGTTCGCCTCTCACCCAATAGGTCAGGGTTCGAAACCTGACAGCGACGGAAAATGTTCTTATAAAAAAATTCTCCTTTCACCCCCTTTCCTGCTCTCTAACCATGTTCTGTCATCAGCTTTCGTCTCCATGTTCTGCTCCCTCCCTTTTCCCCCTTCCTCTGGGCCCCTGACTCTTTCTGCAGCCGTTTTACTGCTGCTTGGCTCCTTCTTACTGCTGTTTTTCAGCCCCATCCCTGACCTTATGATAGGTCAGATCTGACATTACACCTAGCGTTCTCGGATAAGGGCGAAAAATCTCGGAGGTTCCGTGTGCAGGGGCAAACAAAAGAAGCCCACAAAAGAAAACAGGGTCGTAAATTGTGACGGGTGGTGAGAACCGTTGTTGCCAATTGCGCTGAGGGAGGTAACAGCTCAATTTAAACTCCCCCTATCATATGCCACCCGGGTTTCGTCCCCTCTTCGTTGTTACGACTGGACCAACTGTGAACTCAACTACGGATACCACGAGACCACATAAATTATTCAACGACACCTACGACCTCGTTGTCAGAAAGTTAGGGCAAGTTGATCTTATCATCTTACATTCCTCCTCGAAAATGACATACTGCATTAAACATTTTACAGAGGAGGTTTACAAGAAGCTCTTGAAAACGTAGAATAAACACTGGAAACGGAATGGAAAACTTTGAAGATATTATGTGAAGACTGGAAACGTCATAGGTGCGGTGCAAGCGACTTATAACGTATCCATGATGCGTTCAAGTTCCACTCCTCAATAGCACAGAAAGGTGTGGCTTCCGAATTTAACATTCGACACTGACGACCGTGTCTTGAAAAATCCCTCCATAAACCAAGCCCAAACGTTACGGTCGTCCCCACTGTAGTTCTTTAAAAGGAGTACATTGACACAACAATGGCCGTTTACTATAGTGCAGTCAAAAATTCGTTGCGCAACTTCTCAAATGTCTCTTTAACTAGGTGAATCAGTAGTGTCACCCATACTTCATTTGTATTAATTTGTCTTAACTTAGTCATATTTTCCATAACAAGTACGGCTATTTTTTTTTTAAACGTTTATTAATAGATTAATCTAGATTTAGATCTAGATCTATTGAATACAATACTACAATTCTCCGTCGAGCGGAAAATGTGATTGTTCATAGCCCTTCCGGCTTCTCACACACATTTTACATACGCAATATGGCCTACGTCATTGCTAATCAATGACACTTTTTTGTGGCAAACTTGTGACAAGATTTTAATGTTATAGAGAACACTTTTTTGCAAAACATGTGTTCAATAAGCATAAGGCCGCGATTAGGGGAAGGTCGTTGTAAACCATTGAAAATTTGTTGAAACCACCCACCTGGATTTTTTATGTGTATTACATTTTCTAGAATACAGCTAACATGTGTTTACAAAAATATTGATCTGTTAAGACAAATTGATACAAGGCGTTGTGCAAAATATGGAGGTTATTTTTTCCTTTAGTTTAGGAAATATTTGACAATAAGTTGCGCCACGCATTTTTAGACCGCGCTGTAGTATTGGGGAAAAGCACGACAGACAAAAACAATAGAGGGAAAGTAAAGAAGCAGGACCTACAAATGGCGCCCTCCAACCGCCCATTCTGCTATCCAGCAAGACATCAAATGAGCAAAGAGTTGGAGCACGCCCTGTAAAAGACTTAATTAAAGCTTACACTTACACGTACACACGATACAGTGAATGTTGTATATACGTGTAATCTGAGGACAAGAAAACAGGGAGGAAAATGATAAAAGAAAGAACAATAATGCTAGAGAGCAGCCTTAATAGAAACAACCAGGCTGAGAGGCGCCAACGATGAAAGGAAAACAGCGGACACACAGAGCTTCGATCTACGACACTGACATGCAAGCACTGCGACAGAATCTGCGCTTCTAACATAGGAAGAATTAGTCATGAAAGAAGCTGTATGAAGACAACCTTGAGACCATCTTAAACTTAATTGACGTCTGCATAGACGAAAAGAGCCATATATATAAATAACAAAGTCGTCATGCCTAACCTTCGATTTTGTTGAATGCGAGTGTTCGTATAGAATGTGAAAAAATAAAATGGTGAAATGGTATGAGTTTAACGCCCCTATCAACACTATTAGGTTATTTAAGAGGCGGGACCTCCTAATTTAACGTCCGTCTCCAATAGGACCGAGCCAAATGGGAAGTTCGTGTAAAGTGCCTTTCCCAAGGACACAACGTCGAACCGAGCTGAGGCTCGAACCCCCGAACCCGCAATCTCACGATTACGAGTCCGGTAGCCTAGACGCCACTTATAGAATGTGAGACAAATTGCGTCACAATGCACGGCTTAGGCCGGTCCCAGAGTGGCTCTGTAGGTCTGACCTGTGGTTCGCCTAGAGTACGGAAACGTGTGTTTCTATAGACCAGCGCGCATTTTATTACTAAGATAAACATTATACAGTATAACAGATCACGGATAGGTCGAACACAGAAGACCAGAAATCACGCATCCAGCGAACTGTGCCGGCGGTCCGTTTTTTCCTTTTTTGAAAACCTTTGTAAGATGTCCCTCGAACTACGACGGATCCCTCGAACTACGACGGATCCCTCGAACTACGACGGATCCCTCGAACTACGACGGATCCCTCGAACTACGACGGATCCCTCGAACTACCGAGGCCGGTCTCAACGAAATCGAGCTATCCGTGTTTTACTGTATCTATAGGCTACTCACAGTAAAAAGAAAATGTACAAAGTTTAAATTTAAACAACCACAGTTTAAATAGCTGAAGGTCAATAGTTGCCAAATTTTGCGTGGAAGCCGATGTTTCCTTAAAGTTGCAATAGTTTCAATTTAAAAAATATATATTTATGTTACATGTGTATATATTTTATCGAGGGGCATAACTATGATTTAAAATTCGTTCAACTGCCTCAAAATGCGACCACGGTACTTGTTGGTTGTAGGCCTATACGTTTACAATTTTGAGTCTATGATTCTCTTTCTGATATTTTTTTCTGATTTTAATGAGTAAAACACAGGGAATCTGTCTCCTTTCGGGGAATCCGAGTTCCACTGTACATGTGTAAAATGATTTAATAACTCTGCATGGGGGCTCAGTAGTTCAATTGTTATGGAGGTTAGGCTTAAGTTAATTAATGAAAACCCTGATTCTTGGTTGGGGAACAGGGCGACTCGAGGGGTTAAAAGTGGGTGTGAACTTATGTTATCAGAGATTAAAGTTAACTATAGTAAATTGCGTAGTAAATGAGAAGCTGTACACTGCATATTTTCAATATCTTTGGGTTGGTGAGGATCTAATTCTTTCAATTTCACTATTTTTTCTCACTTAGATTTCCAGAGATGAATCTGTTTGTTTGCTAAAATCAACTTCATTCATCCTTCAATGGAACTGGACTCTCAAGTAATAACACTTTCACCAGTACAAACCATTCATTCAAAGGCTGTAATAACACTGATCTTTCTATGTCACGGTGACCTCGCTCTAGCTCAGGGTCACAGTCACAGAAGCGGAGCTAGGCTTACTAAAATAATGACAAGACTATGAACCAATCGCAATTCACTTAAGCACGACGCTGGATAATACTCTGTCCTCGCAGAATTATACATGTACAAATTTAAATGGCCAAATTACGCATGACAAATGCAAAATTATGCGCAAAATTATACAAAAATTGTGCAAGTTACCGTAACGCCATTCGCGACATGTTTTGCACTTTTTCAACAAAAATGTTCATGTTTTAGATCTATGTACAGAAGAATTGAAAACAGAACATATCAGTATCAGTAGGTTTTTTTGTGCGTGTGTATTTGGAATTAAGATACACATCAGTCAGGAAAAAAATATATAACCAGTATATAATCTCTGTAACTTTCAGCTGTACAGAGGAAAGAAAAATGTTTGGTTTTTTTAAATTTAATCCGGACCTCTGATGCTGGCACATCACTAAAACCAGGAATACCTGTCAAACATGAAACATCAGCAGATATGAGAACAACTTTTGATAGACTGAAAAGTTGAAAATGCTCCAGGAACAAAAATCCCTAAAACCAACTTATCACTTACTTAAATGAAACTTTTTACTGTGATTACTTCCCTTTAGTCACATATCGAGGCGTTAAATTGTTTTGTGAAAAAAATTATTTAAAAACCGTGAAAAAACGGGGGAAATCCAAAATTATGCAAGTGTTGCAGATTTATGAGAAAAAACAAGTCCGCGCCGCGGCCGCACAATGGCATAATGCGACTGGGACAGAATTGTACTGGCTTGCTCTGGAGCTCACATTATGTATACATAGAATTGTGCAGGCTTTCACAAAGTCTGAGATCGTGTTTTTCAGACTGCCTACTATGGGTGATGTTTCGGCGGGCGCATTTTAAGATTTGCCGTCTTTTATTGATACATTTACTGAAATTAATATGCCGTCAAACTCACTACGAACGTCGTCATCGCTTGGCTTAGCCCAAATAGCGTTTTGTTAGGTCAGATTATTACCGTTGAACATTCTATTATAATCAACTGTATGCTCAGATGCACGGGGACCTTGGTACGGCATTGTAGATGTTTTACGGCGCTACAGACACAGTAATGACCGTTAGGACGCCTGCGAATACTTTGAATTGATAAAATATTTGAGCAGCGCTTGTCCGCTTCTTGTAAATGTATTTTTCGTTGACAGCCGGTATTTTCACATGTCGTGAAAACAAAATCTTATTCGCTTTTTTCACGACATGTCGAAGCCATACCGGCTCTAGTCTTACCGCACAGGTCTAGAATCTAGGCCTATTTAAGCTAAAATACAATTTTTTCGGTAGATTTAGATATCTAGATCTAGTTTCCGATTTCGGACATGTTCTACCGTCATTCTGATTAAGGTGTCAAAACTACCCGATTTGCGATGGGTGCAGAGAGTGCTTCCAACTTTCCCTTGCGAAACTCGTAGCCTAGGCCAAAATCCCGAAATTCTGTGCTTGACTCATCATCATCTATGCCGCACTAAGTGTTTTTTTTTTTAATTAAGAAAGAGAGAGAGAGAGAGAGAGAGAGAGAGAGAGAGAGAGAGAGAGAGAGAGAGAGAGAGAGAGGGGGGGGGCACTTGCCTTTCTAGCTTCTTGGATGGTAGATCTAGAATGTAAGCCTCGGCAGTAAGTTGTTGTACTACAAGTTGTAGGTCTATTTGCGCGCACTCTATTTTAATTCACAAAAAGCACAGGTTTGTCACAGTAGGCTTAAGTAGGCACAGATTCTAGGTCTAGCCTTCGCCAGCAATCGATCGAATCGCCACATAGCCAGAGAGAGAAGGGTTTCTAAGAATAAAGGGTAGATTCTAGGCCTAACTAAGGTAAACTCAAGACCTAACCTTGAATGAAAATGTCGATCTATAAAAATGATTTCAACCCTACTCTAAATATTGATGCTTCAAATATACATGTAATAAAGGCCTACCGCCAAGAAACTATAATATAAAGACTTAATGCAGTGTCTTTGATGTGTCTCAGCTTGTGCTGTCCTGGCTTCCAATATTTCCATTATACATGTCCATTGTATTTACTAAGGAAGTGTCTAGGCCCAGGTAGACCACAATTGGGGACTACGTAATCATAGTGTCTGTCTAAGTAGACCCCAATTTGGGAGCACCTAGCCCCCATGGTTCTCGTAGACCCTACACTTGCACTCTAGTATAGTCCTGCAGATTAAGGAATGGCATTTTATGAGTCAGAAATACTGTAACTTTCTTGTTTTTATCTGTTGTAACAATTCTGAACTTGTGTTTAGAATGTGTCAAACTTCTTCATTTGTTTTTCACTGCGTCAATCGATACAGTAAAGTCCATAAAATCCTGACATTGCATTGTGACCTAATTTTATCTATTTTAGTGTGTTTATTTCCCACTGTTGTGCTTGGTTACAACGTGAACACGTCTACTGACTATTATGCTGTGTTTAGAAACTACAATAAAACAGAAAAGAAATAGACCATTGTGCAATGTCAAGACTTTGTGGACACACTTTATATTTGCGTAGGGGCAATTTTCAGTTGCCTAAAACTCCAAAACCACCCAACCATATGACTTCAAAATGTACAGGGTACATTAGCGGTGGTTGAAGAGTGCACATGGCACAAGTATATTTATAAATTCAAATTCTTCTTCTTTCCCATCTTTGTTTCAAAATTTTCCACAAGTGATGCATTCTTTTTCTCCATAACTTACTGTTTTTAACATGTCTGTTTCAGCTTTAACTTTAAGCACTGCCAGAATTATCAATTTCTGTTTTGAGAGTATAGATCTAGATCTAGACCTTCTAATTTGTTGCACCTCTCAAGATGTATTGCTCCATTCCAGTAGAGTGTAAATATAGTAGGCCAAAGACTTTCAGTTGATGTTAATGCACCGATCATTCCTTTCATCGAAAGGGGGCCCAGCTAGTTGACTGATAAAAACAAAACAAACGTCTTGCCTTCCAAGTGAAATTTATTTTACTGTTGAAATGGAACATTCTCTTCATCAGGGACATCAACAACATCAATCACACGCCAACATTTACAGCTTTACGAACATCTTCTACATGTGTACTGACGTGGAGCACAACGAAAGTTTAAACAAGAACAATGAAACCACTGTTTACAAAAATCACAATCTACCCATTCAATCATCCAATTCACACAAAACTACATGTACCTTGCAATCTCCAGGTCTCCACAAACATCACACAAAGCAACAGCACTCTCTCTACAACAGTATTTGTAGCAAACTTCCTTTTCTTGGCAAATCTGCAGTTGCGACCCTGGCCCTTTGAGCGACCTTTTGTTCTCACAGGCTCGAACTTTAAAGCAGGGCTGCCGACCTCAAAATTCCCATTTCATGTAGATTCAGGGTCAGTTTCAGGTATTTTGGCCCAAAATCAGGTTCATGTAGTACAAAGACAAAGAAGGAAAAATATTGACCGTTGCCCCTTCGAACGCGCTTGCTTTTCGTGATATTGGGTAATTATGTTTTGAAAACTTGTTTGTGCATGTACATGTGTGTGGTGTGTGTGTGTGTGTGTGTGTGTGTGTGTGTGTGTGTGTGTGTGTGTGTGTGTGTGTGTGTGTGTGTGTGTGTGTGTGTGTGTGTGCGCGCGCGTTTGTATATGTGGGGAGGGGAAGGGGGTGTTTGGGAGTGCACAGGTTTAGATTAACAGTGTGTATGAAATGAGGCGAGGTCTTTAATTAATTTAAAGCATTTATGGAAAATCGTTTAAGGCACATATAATTCAGTATTGAATCTGAAATTGAGTGCAGGGTGACTGCAAAACTGACTTCAAAACCCCCAGCCCTTACCAATAGAAGCTATATTAAGACATATTTTCCGACACGAGCATAGGACCAGGGGCGAAGGCTGACGTGTTTGACAGGGTAATCAAAGTGGGGGGGCACTTGCCTTTCTAGCTTCTTGGATGGTAGATCTAGAATCTAAGCCTCGGCAGTAAGTTGTTGTACTACAAGTTGTAGGTCTATTTGCGCGCACTCTATTTTAAGTCACAAAAAAGCACAGGTTTGTCACAGTAGGCTTAAGTAGGCACAGATTCTAGGTCTAGCCTTCGCCAGCAATCGATCGAATCGCCACATAGCCAGAGAGAGAAGGGTTTCTAAGAATAAAGGGTAGATTCTAGGCCTAACTAAGGTAAACTCAAGACCTAACCTTGAATGAAAATGTCGATCTATAAAAATGATTTCAACCATACTCTAAATATTGATGCTTCAAATATACATGTAATAAAGGCCTACCGCCAAGAAACTATAATATATAGACTTAATGCAGTGTCTTTGATGTGTCTCAGCTTGTGCTGTCCTGGCTTCCAATATTTCCATTATACATGTCCATTGTATTTACTAAGGACGTGTCTAGGCCCAGGTAGACCCCAATTGGGGACTACGTAATCATAGTGTCTGTCTAAGTAGACCCCAATTTGGGAGCACCTAGCCCCCATGGTTCTCGTAGACCCTACACTTGCACTCTAGTATAGTCCTGCAGATTAAGGAATGGCATTTTATGAGTCAGAAATACTGTAACTTTCTTGTTTTTATCTGTTGTAACAATTCTGAACTTGTGTTTAGAATGTGTCAAACTTCTTCATTTGTTTCTCACTGCGTCAATCGATACAGTTAAGTCCATAAAATCCTGACATTGCATTGTGACCTAATTTTATCTATTTTAGTGTGTTTATTTCCCACTGTTGTGCTTGGTTACAACGAGAACACGTCTACTGACTATTATGCTGTGTTTAGAAACTACAATAAAACAGAAAAGAAATAGACCATTGTGCAATGTCAAGACTTTGTGGACACACTTTATATTTGCGTAGGGGGGGCCTAATTGGCAATTTTCAGTTGCCTAAAACTCCAAAACCACCCAACCATATGACTTCAAAATGTACAGGGTACATTAGCGGTGGTTGAAGAGTGCACATGGCACAAGTATATTTATAAATTCAAATTCTTCTTCTTTCCCATCTTTGTTTCAAAATGTTCCACAAGTGATGCATTCTTTTTCTCCATAAATTAATGTTTTTAACATGTCCGTTTCAGCTTTAACTTTAAGCACTGCCAGAATTATCAATTTCTGTTTTGAGAGTATAGATCTAGATCTAGACCTTCTAATTTGTTGCACCTCTCAAGATGTATTGCTCCATTCCAGTAGAGTGTAAATATAGTAGGCCAAAGACTTTCAGTTGATGTTAATGCACCGATCATTCCTTTCATGGAAAGGGGGCCCAGCTAGTTGATTGATAAAAACAAAACAAACGTCTTGCCTTCCAAGTGAAATTTATTTTACTGTTGAAATGGAACATTCTCTTCATCAGGGACATCAACAACATCAATCACACGCCAACATTTACAGCTTTACGAACATCTTCTACATGTGTACTGACGTGGAGCACAACGAAAGTTTAAACAAGAACAATGAAACCACTGTTTACAAAATTCACAACCTACCCATTCAATCATCCAATTCACACAAAACTACATATACCTTCCAACCTCCATGTCTCCACAAACACCACACAAATCAACAAAAGCACTCTCTCCAACAACAGTATTTGTAGCCAACTTCCTTTTCTTGGCAAATCTGCCAGTGCGACCTTGGCCCTTTGGGCGACCCTTTTGTTCTCAGAACTCACAGGCTCGAACTTTGAAGCAGGGCTGCCGACCTCAAAATTCCCATTTCATGTAGATTCAGGGTCAGTTTCAGGTATTTTGGCCCAAAATCAGGTTCATGTAGTACAAAGACAAAGAAGGAAAAATATTGACCGTTGCCCCTTCGAACGCGCTTGCTTTTCGTGATATTGGGTAATTATGTTTTGAAAACTTGTTTGTGCATGTACATGTGTGTGCGTGTGTGTGTGTGTGTGTGTGTGTGTGTGTGTGTGTGTGTGTGTGTGTGTGTGTGTGTGTGTGTGTGTGTGTGCGCGCGCGTTTGTATATGTGGGGAGGGGAAGGGGGTGTTTGGGAGTGCACAGGTTTAGATTAACAGTGTGTATGAAATGAGGCGAGGTCTTTAATTAATTTAAAGCATTTATGGAAAATCGTTTAAGGCACATATAATTCAGTATTGAATCTGAAATTGAGTGCAGGGTGACTGCAAAACTGACTTCAAAACCCCCAGCCCTTACCAATAGAAGCTATATTAAGACATATTTTCCGACACGAGCATAGGACCAGGGGCGAAGGCTGACGTGTTTGACAGGGTAATCAAAGTGAAATGGGACCAGATATGGCCTGTAGATAGTAGATATCACACAAGAATCTTACTCGAGGCGGCGACTCTGAGTTGTGAATGAAAACAAATCCGGAATTCATATTGTATGTTCAACCGCCAAAATAATCGGGAAAGTATCTTATTAAATATCAGTTTCCACTAAAATTAAACTTAACTTTAGATGTGAATACATAAACACAAAGCAAAGAAGCAGAGATGTCAGTACTAGATCTATATGTTATAGATCTAGCAGTGAGTCTAACTCTTTGGTAGAACATGACAATTATTATTTTTTAAATTTCACATTTGGCTGTTTTTGTTAGCCTTTCGCGGCCAGGAGCTGGTGTCATAATCGAGGTCACGATCTGATTATAGGACGGTAAAAAGTCGAGGAAAAAAAACAAGCACAAGCAGCAGTCAAGAGATTATTAAGAGTTAGTTTCCCTCACATTTGTGAGATAGACTCGACCAGTGTTAGTTAGCTTACTTAATCAGGGCTTGTAATTGATTTTAACTGTGGCCCCAAAGGGGTGAACAGGGTATATGTGGCAATGAAACAGCTTTGACTGCCATGCACGTGTTCCCTTCAACTCTATTCCAGCCTCACTTTAAGCTTACTTAATCAAAGCTGGCGACTGCTTATGGAGTGGCCCGAGAGGGGTGAGGAGGCTATTTCTGTGGCCGTGAACCCGTTTTGAATGTTAGGCATACTGTTAATTGTTGGTTACGAACGTCTTTTTACATTTAATTTATGAGGTTTACGTTTAAGGATGAATTTGACAGCGACAATGTTTCAAAATTAGAAAGGGAAGCAGTGATTATTTGATTATATAGACGCTTTGCCCCTGCATAGGACACTGATAAGTCCTTTGTGACTAAGGTATGACAGACATTTTTAACTAGTGTCGCCCTAAAAATACAAAATGAATCCCGATCTGGGCCTGAGGAGAGGCAAGAAGAACATGAACTGCTAAAACCATGTTTGGTTTCAGCAATCACGGATATTAAAAAGCATGCAAGACAAACTTATTTATAAAATCTTTATTTTACAGTTAAAAGTAACAACAGCACTCTCTCCATCAGGGACACCAACAACAGCACTCTCTCTCTCTCTTTTCTTTCTTTTAGTTAGTACAGGTTTTACGGCGCTCGCTACTGCATGAGGTCATATGAGCGACAAGGGGTGGGTGTCAAAAGACTTACTCTGCTCACCTCTCTAGCTTCAACAGCAAAAAGTCTGCTTCGACTATCAAGGCACCCCGGAAATAGCGTGTCACGGGAGTGTGACAAACATACAAAAAAAGTACAGGAAAATTACGACAGTGTGGATTAAGAAAGAAAATGCAGCAGTTCCTTGTTGTAGTTCAGGCACAGTTATGAGCATTGTTGGATCAACCCATTACAATTCTACTGTGCATTAGAACGAGAAATGTCCCCCCTTTGGGAGTGGTCTAAAGACACTTCAGTCCGGGGGATGGCACTCTCAGTATCTGAAACATCAACAAAAGCACTCTCTCTATCAGAAACATCAACAACAGCACCTTCAACAACAGGGATATTCAAAACATCAACCACGTCGTCCTCAAAATGCAACCTGTCCTCAACCTAAACATTCCCTCCACACATTCCCTCCAACCACGTATCAACTCACGCAACACTGACGTTCTCCTTTCAAACTCCTTCTGTCCATACTTCCCACCAACTGCAACCAATTCTCTGCACGCCTCTTTCATCCCACCTCTTTTCTCCTACTCCGATTGAACCTTCTTCTGAGCCACCTGAACCTAAGTGTAACTACCACTGCTTTCGCCAACATCACTCACACGACAGTCTAACAGAGATTGCTTTCTGAACCTAGCAGAGAACAGCTTAACAGGGCAGACACTCTGATTTTGCAAAGAGCCAGCAAGTGCCAACGCAGCATGGTCTTCTCGATTAAATACGTGCACTTGCACGTCCACCCAACGACTGGCACTTCATCCAGGATTTCTTCAGCGCTTCCCAATGTCACAATCGACTTCGACTCCACAGTATCCACACTTGGTGCTGAGCAGCGTGTTAAGATGGTGAACCAGCTCATTATAAGCAAACGGGGTCAATACCCCACATGCCCGTGACGGCCCAGCTGCATCAAACTTCGGTCGGGACACCTTGGCACGCAGGTGCATGTCAATAACTTTGAGGAGCAACTTCTTTTCTTCCATCTTGTGATAGGCCAAAATATATTTGAAAAATTCTGACAGGCTCGTATTTGAATTTTGCAATAGTTCTCAAAGTTTATTTATGTCGCTCCACAAAGTTTTTGGTCATGTTGCCAAATGTGACAAGGCGCTTTCTTTGAATGTGGGCCCACATGAGCCTGGCTGGCAACCAATTTGTCTCCAGATAGGAGCGAAAAGTGCCCAAAGAATTCTTCTAGAGTCCGCTTTCGACATCAATCTCACGCCAACTGATCCCCGAGTCACGATAAATCACATGCATTTCTTTCCTCACCCTCTTCTCACAGTACTTATCAACCGAATCATACAAACTCTTGCACACAAGGAACCGACATAAAACTATGTCACACCCCCCCTCCCCCCCATTGTCTCATTCAGCGCCCCAATCTCACGCGCATCTTTGTCAACAACAACAGTTTTCACACTCACATCCTCGTTCATTCGCACAAAGTCACCAAACAATGAAAACAGCGTACTCATTCACTTACCTCTCACAACTCCATACCCCACACATTGTCCACAAATTGGTCCACATCCACAATTAAAAACACAACAACGGAAAAAGCAAACTTATTTATAGTAATACAGTAAGTAGAATCAATACGGGTATAATCGGAGGTCTGGAGAACCTTGTTCATGTGCGAAGTCTGCAGAGAAATAGACAGCAAACACCCAGTCTCGCTGTCTGGAGATGCTGAACCTTCCCTCGTCATCGTCCACTATCTCCTGCAAAATCCGCAGGACCTGTTGCTCTTCGGAGTGGCCCTCCGAGGGAACCAACTTCGCCTTCTGTCGAAAGTTATGGATGTCCTTCACCTTCTCGTTCTTTCCTGAAGAAAAATGAAAAATGTAATGAGCGACGTTACGAACTGCACGAAGAACCCATTCCTTAACGCTAAAGCAAGTCTTAAAAATTCGGGCAGACGCTTCCGCATGACGAACCCATTTCTTAACACTAAAACATGACTACTAAATTTGAGCAGACGTTATCGCATGAGGAATCCATTTTTTAACACCTAAAGTGCGGGCCCCCTTTGGAAAGGAGGGAACTTACACCCACATAGAGGCTTCTTCCCCCTTACACTTACAGACAGAAGGATCAGGCTTAAAATGACTTAGAACATTCTTCAACATTTATAAAGCGGATGTTCTTGCGAGAGCGAAGTCCCTCCCTCGATCTAGGAGCATAAGCCCCGCCCATTTCTGCTGGTCAGTGGCGGCTCGTGGTTCATAGAACTGACCG
>NW_004797388.1:993348-1007700 GCF_000002075.1 Aplysia californica
CCTCTGGTATAGCAACAGGTGGTTCGTCCTCTGGTATAGCAACAGGTGGTTCGTCCTCTGGTTGAGCAACTGGCGGTTCGTCCTCTGGTTGAGCAACTGGCGGTTCGTCCTCTGGTTGAGCAACTGGGGGCAAAAGCTGAGTTGGTGGCTGGTCACTGCTTCCGGAGGGCACATCTCTATATACCCAAAAAGGGTTCATATTCTTGCTCTTCAGAACTCTCTGGGGTCAAAAAGGGAAAATACCTGCTGCCCTGTAGCTGGACTCGGCATTCTCTGTTGTTGCGCACGTCTGCCAGAAATGTTGAAAAACCTTCGCAGAGGTGTCCAGTCCAACTGCGTCTCCAGTCTCAGCGATGGGCCTTCTACTAGCATCAGACCACGCAGACTTCACGGAGCCATAGAATGTTTGATCTAAGGACTGCATAAGATGAGAGGAATGTGCCAGGAGACAATATAGGATGATACCATTGTCCTCGCAGATCTCCGATGTTTCGTAGAGTGAGGTATGGCAGATGTGGCCATCAACAAGAAGTAACAAGGGCTTCTTGATGTGCATGGTCTCGGGGATGAACGTGTCTCTCAGCCATGCGAAGAAAATTGCTGCGGTTATCCAACCATTTTCCGATACCTGCAAGAATATACATGTAGCATGATGTTGCATGTAGTGCAGGATTCGGATGAATCTGGTTTGTAAAATCAAACATGATGTTAATCAAGAAGAACTCAATGCATATTGATTCATGGTGTAATTCATGTCAAACATTGTACTGTTAAATAAAGATAGAAATTTTAGGTTTCTCTCTGTGGGCTGGAAAAGCAAAGAATGGTGGATACCGTAAGAGGCGGCAAAATGTGCCTGTCCCAGGCGTTCCTGGAGTTATTGCTCTCTCCATATAGGGGCAACATCTTGTCCTTCCTTGCTTTGTCTTATGTCCCGCTGTCTGGATCTATTTTTATCCCAACATTCTAACCTCAACTTAACTTACCTGCACCAAAGCGTCGGGAAAACCGTTCAGTAGATTCTTCCCCGGAACCCTCTTGTATGGGTAGATGAGCAGGGGTGGCAAGTAGAAGTCTGCTGCATTCACCGTTGCCAACACCGTCACCCGTGTCTTGGTGTTCGATGTGATGTTGTAGACATTCTTGGCACCTTTACAAGCAATCACCTGAGGGAAACCATATAAAAGCATTTATTTATAATACAAGTTCAATGTGTTTCAATGTGTTTTAGGTGGCTTAGGCCAATTCATTTCACAAATAACAGATAATTGAGAAAAAAGACAAACATCAAACTGCATACCGTATAGTAAAACAATACAGTGTGTGTGTAATGTGTCAAGGGTACCAAACATATAGAGATGTATTATACATATTGTTACCTATTGTATATATCATGCGAATGTCCATGTAGCCTATATGTATGTATGTGTGTGCGTGCGAGCGTATGTTTATAGAGCTGAAATGTCATTTTATCGATATCTGATAAACATGAATTACAGAGACATATTACCTTCCTGTGTTTTGGATCGAAACTAAATCCGCTCTCGTCGGCGTTGAAGATCCTGGTTGGGTCAGTCATTAACGTTGCGTCCTTTTGGGCGATGTGGGTGTGCAGTAGCTAGGGCAAAGTCGGCCAATAAGAAAGTCGGAACGTCAACTCGACGTTTTCGTCAAACTCTAAAAAATCAATGTGACTGTGACTTTGACCTTGACTTTAGAGTGAAGCTACGACTTCCTATGCTGTCAATACTGTCATAGCCAAGACAGGGAGGCCCTCCCACTTTTGCTGCTGCGCGTATAACTCGCTGGACTGTCGATAGTTTTTACATTGGTTACAATGCAAGGCTACTGATCATCTCAGTCGGTATGTCTAGCTTAGGCCTACTAAAATTAATATATTTTAGCGCAGAGAAAAAGAGAGAGAGAGAGAGAGAGAGAGAGAGAGAGAGAGAGAGAGAGAGAGAGAGAGAGAGAGAGAGAGTATTTAATTAATAAAAGTAGCGTATCTAGATCGAGATCTAGAATCTAGGATCTAGAATCTAGATCTAGATTTTGTTGTGCACCCAGCCAAGAGTGTGCAGTTCGGAAAGTAGAGCTAGGCCCCTAGAGGTTGGCGAATGACCGAAGGGCGACTCTTAACTAGGCTACTTGCCTGAGAATTTTCGGAGACACACTATCATGCAACTTGATTCATACTGTCATATCAACAGTAGATAGATCTACTTAAGCTTCTGTGCTTGTTTCAATGGCTTCTTTTTCGGTGCACCTGTACAATTTATTGTGGTCCCGTTAAATGTTTACATGACAGCCATTATTGTCATGTGGGGGTGAATCTAGATCTAGATCTAGATCTAGATATCTCTAGATTCTATCTAGGTAGCCAAGATAATATATTACTAGATCCAGATCTAGAGCTAGATAGATAGCTAGATCTAGACATCTAGATTAGATCCAGAGGCGAAGGCTGACTTGTTTGACAGGGTAATCAAAGTGAGATGGGACCAGATAGGGCCTGGAGATATCACACAAGAATATTACTCGAGGCGGCTACGCTGAGTTGTGAATGAAAACAAATCCTGAATCCATGTTGTATGCATGTTCAACAGCTAAAATATCGGGAAAGTATCAAATTAAATATTTATTCCAAGAATCATTAAATTTATCTTTAGATGTGAATACACAAACACAAAAAGCTAAGAAGCAGAGATGTCAGTACTACAGTATATAATACCAGTGAGACTAAACTCTTTGGTAGAACATGACTATTATTTCTATTAATATTTTTTAATTTTACATTTGGCTGCTTTTGTCTAGCGTTTTGCGGCCTGGAGCCGGTGTCATAATCGAGGTCACGATCTGACTATAGGACGGTAAAAAGTCGAGGGGAAAAAACAAGCACTCGCAGCAGTCAAGATATTATTGGGAGTTAGTTAAAGTGAGGTAGACTCGACCAGAATAATAATAGTTCGCTTACATAATCAGTGCTTGTGACTGCTTATGATTGTGGCCCGAAAGGGGTGAACAGGGTATATGTGGCAATGAAACAGTTTTGACTGTTGCATACATGTTCCCTCCAACTCTTTTGGTAGACTCTTCCAGCCTCCCTGTACGCTTACTTAATCAAAGCTTGCGACTGCTTATGGGGTGGCACGATAGGGGTGAACAGGCTATTTCTGTGGCAATGAAACCGTTTTGAATGTTAGGCATACTGTTCATGGGTGATTATGAGCGTCTTTTTACATTTAATTTATGAGGTTTACGTCTATGGGAGAATTTGATAGCGGCATTTTTTCAAAATTAGGAAGGGAAGCAGTGATTATTTGATTATATAGACGCTTCGCCACTGATTAGATCTAAAACTTTAATTCAGTTTAGATAATCTAGATCTAGAGGGGTCTCGCCGCTTACCGGCACCTCAGTGTTACTTGATGACTCTTTCTGGAAGTGAACTTTTGTATTACCATAACTTCGGCTCTTTCAAAAACGTAGACTCAAAATTTCGTTTCGTTGAGAGGTCAGCCTTTCCTGCCGGCGTGGGGTAAAGTTTTTAGTCTGAAAGTGTATAAAGAAGACCCATAACTGAGACTTGACGCATGTCGCGGCATGCGTCCGATACCGGGGTTATCTGGGAGTCATTCGCCCCATACCGGATCTAGCTCCTTGAGGGGAAAAGACGAACTCCTTTGTGTAAACCCCATACCGGACCCTGTGGAGTTCATGCACCCCATACCGGTACTTAATGCACTCTCTATACCGGCACACTCAATTTGAAAAGCAAAGACGAACTCCTTTTGTACAGTGGGCCTAAAACAGAACTAATGTTTATTGACATACTAAAAAGAACAACCACCAGAACAGGCCCACTTACATCTTACTCACACACATGTACATGAATGCTTCATTTTACTCTTCCACACATATCACAACAACCTCACATGTACATCTTACTCACACTCTGGGCACACAAACGTTAAATTCTTTAATTCACTCTTTGAGATCTCACTCAACACAGCACTCTGTCGACCAGAACACCCCTTATGGTACCACAACTCACACACGTCACACCCTACCCATCCATCTTTCTCACCCCGCCCTCCTCAACAAAAACATGCATTCGGGTCTCTTAAAACAACTCTCATCCACAGAACTGTCATCATCATACACTAATCCCACCTCCTTTTCATCCTCTTCTTCTGTCTCCTCCTTTTCTTCTCTTTTGCTTTAACATCTTCGCCTGTACTTTCCTCTTCTTTCCCTTACTCCCACTTTCACCTACTCCAGCTTCCTTCTCACCACCCGTATTTGCTACATTCTCCTCCCCACACTTCCTCGTCTTCTTTCCCTGTTTCTTCTTCTTCCCTGCTCTCTGCTTTTCCAACTGCGCTAACCTTTTCTCCTCTTCTCTCTTCTTTTTCTCTTCTTCCTTCTCCACCCTTTTCTCTCCTTTTCTCTCTTCGACTCCTTCCTTCTTCTTCTCGTCTTCTAACTTTCTTGCCTCCTCCCACTCTTTATACCTAGCCCCTGACACATATTTGGGGACCTGAGCCCGCTTTTGACTGAATAAGTTTGAGTTCCAGCCCGATGGAACCGGCAGGTTGTCGAACGAGGGGGCTGGTATTAAGAGGTTGTACAACTCAAGGTACTTTTTGTACGCCCCATCATTCTCCTTTGGCTTGATATTATGTCACTGGCGACGGCGGATCCAGTACATGTCCGCTGCCGTCCATCCAGTCGCAATAATATGATCAATCAGGTTGTCTAGGACAAAAGCACTATCCTGGGGCAGTTGTTTGGGGGCTTGCGGTGTTACCAGAGTTTCATCTTCCTCTGGTCTGTACGCAGGGTTGGTGATTTTTTTGATTTTTTAAATAAAATTTAAAAAATCGATTTTTTTTATTTAGATCTAAATCAAGATTTTTAAAAATTTAAATCGTTTTGTTTTTTGGGGGTTTTTTTTTAATGTCGACAGTTTGGGATTTTTGGTGGCTAAAAGTAAGTTCTTTTAGTGCAAAATGCATTGTCTTTATTTTAACTAATGATTAATTTAAGCAACTGCAATTTTAGAAAGCCTTAATCTGCTAGATCTATATCAGTAAATTATGGCTACAGACAAAAAAATTAAGAAAATGTCAGTCTAAAAGGAAGGGGGGGGGAGTAATTATGCGTAGATAAACTTGCATTTTTATTACAGTTACAGTGTGTGTGTGTGTGTGTGCGCGCGCTTGTGTTTGTCTAAAAAGAAAAAGAAAATGCTAATTTCAATTATGAAAAAAGAGTAGATTGAATAGATCTACAGTATTATTTTACTACTTACAGTGACAGGGGGGAAAGCAGACTTTTAAGCATGATTATTTTAGTCTACTAAACCTTATATCATCTGTTTTATAAAACCAAGGAAAGGAATTCTGAATGTTTAAAGATGTAAACACAGAATACTTTTTTAAAAATTGATTTAAATCACTGAGTTTTATTTTTAAAATCAAGTTGATTTAAATTTTTAAAAATCAACTGATTTAAAATCGACCTGATTTAAATCAACCCAACCCTGGTTTTCAATTATGAAAAAAAAGTAAATTGAGAACTGTATTATTTTACAGTGACAGGGGGGGAAGCAGACTTTTAAGTATGATTATATTAGTCTACTAAACCTTATATTGTTTAATAAAACCAAGGAAAGGAATTCTGAATGTTTAAATATATGTAAAAACTGAATACATTTTTTTGAAAAGTGATTTAAATCACTGATTTTTATTTTAAAAATCAAGTTGATTAAAATATAAAAAAATCAACTGATTTAAATCAACCCAGCTTTGATTTCAATTATGGAAAAAAAAGTAATTTGAGTCTGTATTATTTTACATTGAAAGTGGGGAAAGCAGACTTTTAAGCATGAATATATTAGTCTACTAAACCTTATATCTGTTTTATGAAACCAATGAAAGGAATTCTGAATGTTGAAATGTGTAAAAACTGAATAAAAATAAATATTTTAAAAAGTGATTTAAATCACTGATTTTTATTCTAAAAATCAAGTTGATTTAAATTTTAAAAATCAACTGATTTAAATCAACTTGATTTAAATCAACCCAACCCTGTCTGTACGCCTGCTGAGGAAGACAATAGTCATGGTCCTGATCGTCCACATGACCCCGAGCTGGTGTTGAGACCATAGGTAGCTGCAACTCTGCAGCATTGTCCAGTAAGTCTTCTGGTTCGATCTTAGAAAATTCCAGACCTGAGGTGGAGAAGTCAAGACCAAGATCAAGGTCAGTTGACCACTCACAACAGGGGACAGTCGAGGAAAAACCAGCAAGGTTTACAGCTGACAAAGAAGCAGCAGGGGCAGGAACAACATCATCAGCACTCACAACAGACGGAGGAACAACATCATCTTCACACACAGCATCATCAGCACACACAACGGTAACAGATGGAGGAACAGCATCACAACTTGTGGAGACAGGGGCTGCTGGCTCGTAGTGGTGAACTCTGAGGTTTCTGTAAAGGTTCATGACAGAATTTCGGAGGTCACATTTACTTTCTGCACATCTTAGCTGGAGCCCAATGCTATGTGAAGTCAACTGTCTGATTATCATGCTCCGCAAGCCAGTAACAATGAAAAGCAGCAGGGGCAACCTATTGAAACTTTGACTCCAAATCCTCACATGTGGCAAGGAGTAGGCCCCTATGTGCTCGGCGGTGCTTTCAGGCCGCCGCTGGCACAGAGGTTTTTTGCACTGAGAAAAACATGCTGCAGGGATGAAACATCTTTCTCAACAATTATGAGGTTGGAACAAGAGGGGCGAAGGACTGAGGGGAGTTTGTGAACAAAGTAGCCTGCTATATAAACACCGATGTTTTGCTCTGTCAGGGTGAGTGATGCAACTTAGGGGACAAAACAAGGTTTTTAATTAAATGTGGTACACCATCATGGCGCTTGGGTCGGACAGTCGTGCTTGCGCGTGTGTTCGCCAATGTGAACAGGAACCTGTCGAGATCCTCTTTGCAGTTTTTGCGTTCACTTGAAACCATAATCGACTCCACCATGGTCTGACACAAAGCTGTGCGAAACTCAGAGGGTTCTGGCTTGAATCTGTGACCCCCCCCTTACCTCTAACACCGGAAAACAAATTCTCGAGGCAGTCTTGGTTAAGCCTACTGGTAAAGAGGAAGCTGATGCCCTGGTCTTTAATGTCATCCCACAGTTGTAGCAAACAGCTGACCGCTAGTTTCCACCCATTCAGGCACGGCAGACTGCCACTAGTGTTGTTGCACCTAATTCTTTCCAACCATTTGAGCCTCTCCTGCAGGAAAACCACATGGTTTGAGGACAGTGTGATGGCATGGCCCATGGCATTCTTGCTTTTTTATGTTTCGGCTATTTAAACCGTTGAAAGTTTGATCAAAATTCTAAGTGAAGATGACTGTGGGCATTGCCTCCGCGGGCATTGCACCAAGAGTCACCATAGGGTTGATTCCTGCAGCTACCGTGTGGCTGAGCACCTCGGCGGCAAGACAAGCTCTGAGATGGCTGAATGCAGGCATTGTTATATGTCGTTGTGACAATTTAGGGGCCATTCTGATAGGAAGTACCGAGTTATGCTCGTAGAACTTTGCAACGTAGTCCCAAAAAAACAGACTGCCCATCTTGTAAAAAGCCATGGTTTTTAAGATTATTCCTGGTGCTTTTCAAAACGTGAGAGGGATCGTACATTGCAAAAAAATTGTGATCGTCGAGGGTAAAAAAAGAACGGCTTTCTGTGACACCAAGACGAATGAAGAGTGACCGATTGTTGCTCACCTGATCGCAAATGATGATCCTTGGTCTAAGGCCTATGGCAAAGAGGTTTCTCATGGTGGAGGAGGGGTCCCAGCATAAAGACTTTTAAGGTTGTTTTTTTTAGTGCATAGGATAATGGTTGTTTCCACTTGTCTGTCATTCCCCTAACCATGAACCCGAGAGCGTGAGTCGTCATAGCTTTTGATCTTCCAAGGTGGCCAAAGTCTTCAAACCTTTCCACTTCGTCATCTAAAGGGTTGTGTTTCAGTTGCGGATTTCAATGACATTTCATCAAAAATGATAGCGCACTCTTTTTCCAAGGCAGACATATCCTTGACTTTATACAGAAAAAGATTCGATAAATTGTTACACTCTCCAGCTCTGATATAGAGGTTCTGCATGGCATGAGTTAGGGCCCTAGTAGATGGCAATTAAAACATTTTCTGAAAGAGCTTGTGGGCTTTTCTGGAACAGTGACAAATGGCCAAAGCGAGACTCTTGTCCTGATACGTCCACCTTCTCTGTCGCGCACATAAATTTGAGGCACGAATCTGAAACATCACAAATTCCAAGGCAGGTCCTGACAGGGAGTTACCTAATACATTTTCTACTTCATTTAAGTTTTGCACTTTCTCTGTCTGTTTGCTTTTCTGGGATGTGGGACATTTTCTGTGTTAACGCCAAGTCTTTGATCTCTCCGCTCTCAACTTTTTCTTCAGAAACTTTCACTTCTGACTGTAGACGCTTGATTTTGTCATGTGCGTTCCCAGCATTGTCTTCACTTGGGTCTTCCGTTTGTTCTTCATCATATTCTGTCGTAATATCAATACAACAGCTTGCACAGGACTTGTCCTTTGGAGTTGGCCTAGAAGGAACGAGCTGGTTTGGAGGGTTTGAAATGTCAAATATTGTGGGCACCGCATTGTTTACTAAAGTTGTCCGAGATACAAATTTTCGAACGCAGTGTGGCTCAAAATGCTGAGCACACAACACATGTCCATTATGTAGTGCAGTAGGGGACTTGCCATCAAGGTCAGCCCTCTGACAGTCTATAACCCATTTTCGCCATCTGAAAGAAACAAAAACTGTGGTAAAAATGCTAAAATCTTAACTTGTACGGTATATTATAGACCAGTGGTCACAATAATAGCTCACCTCGTTGTGGCCCATGTTCACAAATCACACGTATGGGAAATGAGCTAGATATTGCAAAACTCATTTAGGCCTAATCATTTAGTTTTATTATAAAAAAAAGAAAAGTGCTTGATTGGGTTTTGAGTGAGAACTGAGAATATTTCATATAGATCTAGTCATGATAAACTTATCCCAAATTTTTTGGGGAAAAAATTCGGATAAGACAGAAAGCATTTGAAAAAAATTGTTTTCGTGGGTGAACAATCAATTTGATCTAGGATGCTGTAGTTTTCATATATAAGACTAAACCTTGACAGTTTTTAACTCATTACGATGATCACTTTTAGTTTTAAAAGAAGACTCCAACGCTTCACCACCATTCCTAATCAGTTCCTTGGGAGGGGAGAAACTCAATACAAACACATTCTCGGGTCTACATACGGGAAAGTGGAGCAAGTGGGTGGGGGGCGGTGGCTGGACACCCCCCTTTTGCACCCTTTCCCCGTCAGTACTATGATGATACATTTACAGGTATTAAAAATGGAAGGAAATTTTAATTGTCCGAGTTCAAACTGAAGGCTGAAAGGAGAAATCAATTGCTTCCAGATCCCTTGAAATCCATATATTACAGACCTACACTCGATTGTAAGGTTTAAATTTCGTCCAGTATTTCATCCTCCTGCCCCTGCAGTAGCACTAACAAGACAAGCTAACTCGACTGCACTGTTGTCTGTGTTGTGATTGAAGGAGTACATGTAGGCCTAGGGGCGAAGGCTACTCTTTGGACTCAAGAGAAAAATGCTTCGAAAAAAAAAGAAAAGACTAAATACATGAAAATACACTTACATTTGAGAGTCCCTTGGAAGTCTGAAGAATGCTATACTAGGCTCGGATTTATTTTTGTTTCTTGAATTGGCACAGTTACACGCAGAACACCACTGACATTTGACACTGACGACAGACGCCATCCTCTTAGTATCACGATCAGTTGGTGGTGTAGATTCACGCTGTGTGGCTGTAAGTGAAAAGCAATACCATAACATCATGATACAATTGGAATTTCTTCAGTTCACTTGAAGTTCATTCGCTTGTAAGGTTTAAGCCTTTCGTTCTCTTGCCCCTGCTTCAGCACTGAGGAGACAAGCTAACTCAACTGCATGTTGTCTTTGTTGTGATGGACAGAGAAGAGGTTGGAGCGAAGGCTACACTTCTTGGTCACTGTTACAGTCAGAGATGCCCGTCCTCCCAATTATGACGGGAGACTCCTGAAAAATGAGTCAGTCTCCCGATCTCCCAGCCATCACCCCAATCTCCCAATTTTGCTTATTTTTTCCCAAATTTGACCGCAAGCCGTCGTGGGGAGTCACAAAGAAACGGCTATCACCAATGATAACATATCAAGGGAAGCAACCAAAAAATTCAAAAACACGGAAAAGCAATCAAAGGGCTTGTTTTCCCTTTTCCCTAGGCAATTAATTTGAGACCTAGAATTTCAATACACATCAATACAATATAGCCCAGATTGTCAAAATTGGCTGGGAAAGGTGCCAGGCTGCCACTGCCAAGCAGCTGTCACTAGCATCTTCTAATTGAAAGTGATGGATTATTGTAAACATGTAAATATAGAACCTTCAACAAGTACGTGTATACATTATCAAGGAGTGTTTAAATTTAAAAGCAGAGATTTCGTTTTTTATTATAACCTTGTGACCCTCCGGTTTATTGTTGCGGACAAAAGAAAGACTTGTTACAGTAGTAGGCCTACCCTGTACTTTTAATACCTGAGTGATTACAACCATAAAAATCAACTGCAACATGCAACCTATTGGTAAGTATTGTTAATAATTCAGATTAAATCTTAAACTCTAGATCTAAAGCAGAAAATAATATTGGTAATTAGAATTCATAAGGCCTACGCGAGAAACTGCGCCATTTTGAAGTCTTCCTATTATTTTCCATTTTTTCCTAAAAATTTAATTTTGGCTCTTCTCCCTAAAAATATCGGGTTGGCATCTCTGCACAGTCATGAAAAAAAGGCTTTTGAATTTATATAATGCCAACAAGTAAGTTCATGTAAATACATAAATTTCCGGGTCCTCTGGAAATCTGAAAAATATGCTACGTCTAGTGTTTTGTGCTTGAATTGGCACAGTTGTATGCAGACTTTCTCAGAACACTACTGACACTTGGCGCTGATGAGAGACGTGCGAAAAATGTGTTTAAAACTTTCATATCTGCTTGAAGATGCACTTTTTTAGAGGCTTAACAACCATATCTTTGGTAGCAGAGTACACCTATGACATGATATTATGGTCACTAAAACAGTTACAAATCAGTTTTGTTCAAGAAAATCTCAAACCTTATGGCGAAACATCAAATGGTACGGTGAAATACAGGAGGGCATCATGTTTAAAAACAAGCCAAATATCTATGAAACCTTGCCTATTGAAATATAGTCCGAGTAAAAACATCAAATATATCTAGTTCTAAAAAAAAACATAAACCCTAAACCACTAGTACGCCCACTTTACCTTACAATGGATATTCCAGTCGAAATATTTGTAAAACAGGTAAATTTTTACCTTCACCCTGCTCGCAGATGCAGCTTTTGGGGGCTTTGTCACTAATTTAAGACCACCTTTCTTCTCACCCCGGGTGAGAATAACCCATGTCTCGCTATTCTCCCCCCCCCCCCCTTTCCAGGTGAGAATAACTCCCACCCCGGTGTGGGCATGAGGCGAGGACTCGATCCCCCCTGATCTCTCGCAGGCCGATAAAATCACCTAGACCCTTGGTGGCTTACTGCATGTGGTTGGGAACGAATATTAAAAATATAAAAACATTTTTCACCTCTCCAGTAAAAAAGAAGGCTCACTACCTACGCTACTGAGCGGGATGTGGGACCGGCCGCCGGCCGAACCATTCGTTGTTTACACACTTAACGATGGCAGGCCTCTCACTCTCTGCCAGCACACAATAAATTATGGTTCAGGGAACAGAGAGCTTGTACAAATGTAACGAGATACAAACACGAGACAATAAATGCTCTTGCACGACGTTATATATGTAGAAGGGTTGTAAATTATTCAGACCAAATGGACGAGGGGGTTGTTAAACCGTGTTAACTAATATAATAAATGAACAATCCAAGCTCTTTTCTTCACTTTCATTTTTTTTCGGTTATTCTTTCTTTTTCTTTTTTTTCTTGTTCTTGAACATTTGGAGTTTGGAGACAACAAAAAAAGAGCCAGAGAGCCAAATTGAAATTCTCCGGGCCAGACGTGATCCAAAAGAGCTAAATTTCTGGGATTTGGCTCCAAACTGACAACCCTCAGTGTGACTATTCGGACACGAACAGTGACGAACATGATGCTGCAGAGCATCAGCCCTGGGGTTATGCCGGCTAACCTCAGCCCTGATCCCTCTTGGGTCATTTCCAGTAAAACGAGAAAGTGAGAATAGCGAGGCATGGGTTATTCTCACCCGGGGTGAGAATAACCACTTTCATTTTTTAAACCCAAAACTGTTGCTGATCAGTTTTCACATAAATCTGGTCTAATCGCAAAACAAATTAGATCTAGATGTATGAGGAAATACAGGGAGGCCTAGGCTAATATGGGGGAGGGGGGCATGCTCCTGAAAACATTCCAAATTTAAAGTAGGCCTATTGGTACTATGCAGCAAGCAATTAATAAGCCTATTGTAATATTATATAGATTTCTAGGGTCAGTTCAAATTTGCCATAGACATAGTCCTGAAGTCGAGAAAACAGAAATACAAATGAACAAGGCATGTAGATCTAGGCCTACAATGCCTGATGAGAAGAGATCTAGATCTAGATCTAGATCTAGATCTAGACTGGAGTGAAAAATAATAATACCAAAACAAAATTTACAAGAAAAGTTCTAGAATCTAAATATCTAGAATCTAGATATATCTAAATCTACATATATCTAGATCTAGATCTAGAGCTGAAGTAAAAAATAAAAAATTTTAAACCAAAAACGCGAATGACTAGATCTAGAATCTGTAGATCTACCATTAATGTAGCCTAACAGGGGGTGCCCACATACGTGATCGGGTTGGGTCGGGTTGGGCCTATCGGGTGGTCGGGGCTAGCCAAATTGAGGGCCCAAAGCAGCCATCGTGACACAGACCGATCGACTCTGTCGGTGACCTACAAAAACAAACGTGTTTGATTTCAGGCCTGCGAATCGCGCGATCGTGTGGTTTGCAGCGAATCACAAAAAGGCTGAGTCACGAGTCCATTTTGACCCATGAATACATTAAATGAAATAGGTAAATTAAACCTGGTATAAGATAGAATAACGTGCATGTTTTACCTGGACATTCAGTAAAACCAAGGAAAGCAAAATAACAGAATGCGAGATGAAATGTCTCCGCAAAACCTTTAACATTGCAACACAAGAAGAGACAGGAAGAGAAATTAAGAAGTAAGAGCAACTGTTGACACGGAGTCATGCCTGCATTAACATAGAAAAACAGAGAATAAAATGGTTTGGCCACCTGTTACCACTGTCACCTCGCCAACCAGCCTCGACACCTATAACACCAAGAACTCAGGCTATAAAGGAAGAGGTAGACCACGCAAAAGATGGATTGAGGGAGTCAAGGAAACCCTGAGAATGATAACATCTCAGTTAAAAGAGCATCAGAGCTGGCCTACCATAGAAAGCTTAACGGCAAAAGAGGACGAACAAGTAAAAAGTAAAGTAAATAAGAGTAGGCCTACCTTAGACTGAGCTGTGGGTGACTTCCAAAGACCCGATTGACCCAAGCAGTGGAGGGCATACTGGTGTCATCCTTTGTCGTTCTTCCTCGGAGCTCAAGAATGGCGCTAGTTTTCGACCATATGTCATCGGTGGTCTGCCAAAGCCAACCTCCGACATCTGCAGTGCCCACTTTACCAGCTTCACCTCCTCGCCCGCCGTCAACAAGCTGAGTATGAGGGACGCACTTCATGGGCGTTTCCCCTTGACCTTGTCCGCAAGCGTGGACACAGCAATTTGGAAGTGCTTGGCCATTTTCGTGAGGCCCATGCGCTTTGACCGTACAGCCTCCACAGCCTCTTCAAGTACTGCTACATCGTACACTGGCTTTTTTTCCAGCAGATGAACTTGAACTTGAAGCCATTGTCTGGGAATACAGATCAACGTACGCTTCATTGAAACTCTCCAAACAATTATCTATTTACTTTACTATCACAATGATATGACACGGGTCCAATCCCGCTAAATGCATTTACCCGAGTGTAGCATACTAAATGAATAATTTTCTCCAGAGTACACGGATGTCCATGACCTACTTGTGTTCGGTGGGGCGTTAAACAACAACACAAAAAATATTTTTCAAAATCAAACTATTATACAACTTGACTTTTGCTTAGGGGCTTTTCAAACATAATCTTACACCATTCG
>NW_004797388.1:1008043-1032576 GCF_000002075.1 Aplysia californica
CCCCCCGCCCCCTTTCTTCCATGCGTAAGATCATTTGAACGTCCCCTCAGTCACAAGTGTGCGGACCAAATCCAAAGAAAATGTACAACTTGTCTTCATTGATCAAGCACCTTTACCCTATGAAAGTAAGCAATAGTCAAAGCAATAGGAACAATTCCAGAACATTCAGGCAAAAAAAAATCTATATTCATAATCGGAGTCGAGGGTGTACGGACCGATGAGAAAAAGGAGTTGCCTTCTTCATTGTTCCGTACACCCCATTTCACACAACGTCACAATAGTTCGGCTCTTGTCTTGGCGCCTTCGTATTTTGCTTTGGATAAATCTACATAAAAAGGCGATATTATAATTACAATGGACTAAAAAGAGGATGACCCGAAAGTGGAAATCTGCTTCATTAGCAAAGTGCGTCGTCCAAGGGAAGAAGGGAATGTGGATACTCGCCGATTTCTGTGAAATGTTGCCGACAACTTGTTTTTCTTGAGCAGGAAGAGGAAGTAGAAACATCGGTTGAGGTAGATCTAGATTCAGTACAAAGTTAAATTGCGTCTTTTTACGCGATAAACGAAGTAAAACGAAAGTCTAAAATTCTAGGAAGTGCCAATTTGCAACGCCACGTTGTCATTAGCACCAGTGCTAAAAAAAACGCCGTGTCTCGGTGTGGTAAATATAGAGCTTAATCTGGATCTACCTTTCGTTGTTGGGAGTTCTGACGGCCGAATGGACAGCGCGTCTGCGTATGAACTCAAACTGTCATTTTATGAGCGTGGTTTCGAATCCCGGTCCCGGAAGTTGTTTGTTTTTTTCTCTTCTTCTCTTCCCGACTGACCAACAATTTTTTCCTATAATTATTATAACTTGTTGCTTATGTTTTTTATGTAGTGATGAAGCATGCACAATCTGGTTTTGTTCCCAAGGAGAGTTTTTACCTAGGCCTAGGGTAGAGGGTGCATAATATTTCGACACCCCTTCCGGCAAGTCTGAGACTGCTGCCGTGTTTATTGGGTCGGTGTAGTCGGATAAAATCGATTGAGCGGCCAGGTTCTGTCACCAGCTGGTGAAGAAACCTCTCAGAAACTGTTTGTTGTATAGAACAAGTGAATGTGCCTGCCAAGTTGATGGTAGCCCATAGATGTACACTATAGTCACTAGATACCGTACGCCCCTCTCTCGCCTTGCTGCGCGATGGCCACATTTGACAGCGGCGTCCGCCATGTTTCGGTGGGCGAGTTGTGTGAAGGAATTCAAGCTAAAGCAATGGGCCAGGCATGTTTTCTCTCCCTCATACGCGATAGGCGATCGGCTTGGTCCTTATTAACTTTTTTTTTTACGTGGGCGCCGTGGCGTACTATCTAGGTTACTAAATAGCAATAATACAGCGTTCTTTTTACTACTAGATCTACAAACAAATGTATTATTAAATAGATAGAGATAGAGATATAGGCTTAAAAATGGAACCCCCCAAAAAACATTTATTTCTTCATCAGCGCTATATCTACGAAGTGGTTTATTTCTTATTGACTGAATCAAAGCGTAGATCTATAGGGCCTATCGAACTTGTAAAAAGAAGTATGAATTAAGATGTGGTATCATGGGAATCTCCCAATCACCCCACTCTTTCTCTCCTCCCGAATCTCAATACCCCCCCCCCCCAAAAAAAAAAATTCAAGTTTTTCTTCCATTAGGTGTAGGAAGGCACCGAAGCTCTTCATAAAGCATAAAACTTTCCCTAGTGACATTTGAACAGGAAACTGTATTTTTCATTCTTATGTTCACTTATTTTTTTTATTATACATGTACCAAACAAGTAGATCTAGTGTTTCTTTATGTCGGTATTAAACTTTTTTTTTAAGAACTAAAGTAGATGATCTACAGCATTTAAACTAAAGTTCCTTTTATTGCTGTTTTAAGTAAATCTAATTTGGGGCATTAGTAAAACAACTGAGACAGCTCTGGACTCACTAAAGATAAAAAAGGGAACTTAACGTTGTTTTGTAGCCTGGACAATTGTTTGTCTACACAGTGTAGTGATGACTGATATTATGCTGTGCATATATAGCAAGCTCAGCACCAAACGCAATCTGGCTATGGTTTCCTTTGTCACCAATAATAAACTTAGATATCTATCCTATACACTACTTCATACATTTAAGACACAAGCCTATCTTTGGCTACTCCCATCTATCATTTTCCCATAAAAATAATTAGGATTGATGATGCTGTTATATTACTATGTTTTATATAGGCCTATATATATAAATATATTAGTATAATATAAATATAATATATAAATATAATATATATAGATCTATTTAAGTCAGTGAGTTAAGTGAGTGAAATTGGTACCTCAGATTAGTAGATCTAGCTTGGATTTTGTGATGTTTAAGTAAGTAATTAAACACAAAGACGAGGCAAAATTGCAGTGGTTACATCTGACATCAATTAACTGAAAGGTAGGTAGGCCTACTGATCAGACCAGACTCTTAATCTCTTCGAATATTTTCTTCAAAACGGAGATCTGGGTCTAGATCTAGATCTAATCTGTCTAAATTCGTATCAATCTTATTCTTACTCTTACCAATGAAATGAAAGAGGGATTCCTTTAGAGGCTCTGTTAGTACACTAATAAATGCAGCAGTGCTGCACCGTCCTTTCTGGTCTCGTTTTATTGTAAAGAAAGTCTCTAAGGCTGCAATAATAATAACCACAATGATCATAATGACGGTACTAATAACAACAACAACAATAAAAATAACAATAGTAATAACAACACGCCCAATAATAATAACCATGAGTATAATAACAATAATAATAACAACAACAATAATAATAATAACAATATAATATTAATAATAATAATGCAGATCATTTCTATAGCGCCCACGAACACAGCTCTATGTGCTTTACATAAATGCATGTATGAGCAATATTCACACACACACACACACACACACTCTCTCTCTCTCTCTCTCTCTCTCTCTCTCTCTCTCTCTCTCTCTCTCTCTCTCTCTCTCTCTCTCTCTCTCTCTCTCTCTCTCTCTCTCTCTCTCTCTCTCTCACGCACACATCACACGCATACGCTTACACATCGTACAAACATGGTCTAGATCTAGAGATCTAGATATCTACATCTAGATCTCGACGTCTTGATCTATGGGGATTTGGCTTTTCTTTGGGTTACATAAACGAGTTTCAGAATTATTTTCATTAAGCTGGAGCGTATTATCAATCATCCAGTTCTTGACATCATCAATGCACATACCCATGGTGGCAGGGGAGGTTTTAACATCTAGATCTAGTGGTGGAACAGATGTATACAACTGTTTATTATCTGCGTACATCTGATAATTCATACTCAACTGTGCTTTCTAGTCACAGCTCCAAGCGGCTGTGTATATAACTTATACTCGATTGGACCCAATAAGACGTTAATCCAGAAAGGGACTAGATCTAGATCTAGATCTAGAGGTTTCATATGCTTGCACTTTTAAGAGAATCGCTTTGGATTAAAACATATCGTTAGAATCAAATAAAACACGTAAGAGCAGAGACACGCCCACTCACATGTAAACAAAAGTTTTCGCCCGCTGAAAAATGGCCGCCTACAAACTCAAACGTTTCCGTGTCACGTGACCTCGTACGGACTCTAGTATAAAAGGAGATAACTCTATGTGGTAGCCTAATCCTCTCTTAAAGTGTGTGGGGTGCGTAATTCAAAATTTCGACACCGGTTGTTGTAATTCCGACACCCCTGTGAGGGGAACTTCGACACCGCTTGTTCTAATTACGACACCACTATGGGGAACTTCGACACCGCTTGTTCTAATTACGACACTACTATGGGGAACTTCGACACCGCTTGTTCTAATTACGACACCACTACGGGGAACTTCGACATCACTTGGGGGGAAATGAGACACCCAAGGCCCGGACCGGCCCAGTGCTGTAGCTAGGCCTAGGCCTATCCTTGGGTCCAGGCCAGGAGGTCGTGGGTTCGATCATCAGCATTTCAATTTCAGTATTAGCATTTCTTTTCTGCTTGACACACGGCATTAAAGGAACAGTAGTAGGTCTGTCGTTGGTATACGTGGACTGAGTGAGGCAAACATATTATTGCTCTGTCCTTTCGCCTGATTGTGGTTTCGCTGCATCATCAAATATCCACAATATTAGTATCACTATAATTATCATCATTAACATCACCATCAGCGACAGCAGCATCAGTGACCTCAAAATCAGTAACAGCTGCAACAACTGAATTAGTGTTGGTTCATTATCATGATCATCACCAGCATCAGCATTGCCCTACCATCTTCATCATCACCAACATGTCAACATCTTTATCACCACCGATACCACCAGCATCATCGTTGCTAGGCCTGTCACCCGGTTCATCATCTCCACCGCCATAACGACTGTAGAGCCCAAGTTAGTGCTTGTAAAATCATTGAACAAGAAACAAGGCGTAAATCAACAAAATGTATTTCTCTGGAATTCAGTGCAACACATGCTGTCCTCGCTGAATTCCTATCATTAGGCTACCAGGTGCAAAAGAACCCAATAAAAGGAACCCCAAAAAAATTAACAACAAAATGAAACAAAACAAACAAACAAATTTGACATCTCAAATTCAGTCTACTGTAGCTGCTCCTGCATATGCTGCTGCTGGTGTTGTATTTGTTCCTGCTGGTGCTGTTGCATCTGTTGTTGTTGCTGCTGTTGTTGCATCTGTTGTTGTTGCTGTTGTTGTTCTTGTTGCTGCTGCATTTGTTCCCACTGCTGCTGTTGTTGCTGTTGCTACTCTTGCTGATCTTGTTGGTGTTATTTCTGCTGCCCCCCCCCCCTTCTTTCTTTTGGTATGTGTTTGACTACTCGCATTCCGTCTCTCCTCAGCTTTTCGCTTTCTCTCTTGAGCCTGTTGTTCCTTCAAGAACTTGGTCTCTCTTTCCTGAACTTTGGTAGTTATGCAGTCATCATTAGTTAGGAGCCTGAGTGAGATCAGCTTCCGCTTCGACACTTTCTTCGGTTTGGATAAAGAGGTGACCGGGATGTCAAGTACACCGACCAGCTGCTGTTGCCAATCTGGACTGAGAGCGATGTCAGGACACTGGTGGTTTCATCTTCATCTTCCATGTCATCGAGGCCAGTCATTAAAATTGCCTGCTGTAGCAGGTCTATGTCGGGTCGATCCTGTTCTTCTTGTGGGACTAAGCTGACTTCTGCAGTGGAAATTTCTGCTGCTGGCACGTCACAACAAAGATGTGGCGGCTCAGGGTCGATAAATATGTCCCTTGACTGATCCCACTCGAAGTCCAGGCAAAAAGGAGGAGAGAAAATGTGCAGGGGTGACTGGTTCGGTTCCTGGTGGTTGCTGCTGGGTTCCTGGTGGCTGCTGCTGGGTTCAGCTTCACGATGTTGGGTCTGTGCCTCTCCTTGGCCTACTGAGCTGAAGTTGATTATGTTCTTGTCAAGCGGATGTATCCCCGTTGCCTCAAACGCTTTTTGCATAGGGTCTCTGTCATTGCTGCTTCCCAGGCTTTTTTGATAAGATGAGGCAACGTCTGTTTATTAATGGTGTTACGTGCACCCAACATGTACTCCGCACAGGCTTATTTATAAGCTGTCTTCAGAGGTTTGAACACAACTTGGTTTAGTGGTTGTAGTTGGGCCGTTGTCTTTGATGGCAGAGCCATTATATGGAGACTTTCATCTCTGGCTTTTTGTAGCAACCCAACAACTTCATGGCTGCTGTGGCTGTCTAGCACCAAGAGTTGTGGCCTGTGTGGACCACAGTTCTCGAGGAACACATGCTCAAACCATTCCTGCAACAGAGATTCGGCTGTGCTAAAATAAAATTCATTTTAAAGTGGAAAGATAAGACATCAAGTAACACAGTATACAATCAATTGGGGGTTGCAGGAGCACAGCTTGGTCAGCAACTGCAAGCTGTATTCACTTCTTCATCTATCCATCCATGTATCAATACAACAGACCAACAAAATTCCATTCACCCGTTCAATCATTCATCTATTCATTAACGGATACCACTACATGTACCTCATTCTGTTGTTCATATTCAAGTGTTAATTATTAACTCAATAAGTACGTTTTTCCTCAACAAGAAAAGGTAAAATCTGAAATATCGGAAATGAACCTCTATTCTAAGGTCCTAAATAAACTCATCACCTCTCCAAGGGCGTCATTCATGTGTGCATTTTCCTGCCATGTCCACACAGTTCCTTGCGGTGCTTCCCCGTGTTTGAAACCAAGGACACTCCTTTTTGTTTTCCTTCTCACCACACACATGGGAGGCATAGCTTGGCCTGCAGCATTAATGCAAGCCAGTACTGTGATGCTTTCTTGGCTTTCCCCTAAGCGTGCCAGTGGGTTATGGGATCCTCTTTTTGCCACCACTCGTGAAGGGTTGTGAACAAACCTCAAGAAATACAAAGTAAATAATAAACGGTTATTAGACCACAACAAGCAGTCCTCCTTTAGCTTGTTAGATTATGAGAAAAGTGGGCTAAGAGGCAAAAAAGTCTGTTTCATCTTTTTGAACAACCAATAGATCTATCCACTGTTCCTTCAAACAAAGTTGGTTAGCCTATCAATCAGAAACAAAAGACCAAGGCTTCTGATCTGTAACAAAGAAAAATACAGAATGTCATTTTTACCATTATCCATTTAACTCCTAGCCCAGGCTACCATCTTAATCATCTTGTAATATAAGTATTCCAAAGACCTTAAACTTAAAGCATGCAATGCCAGAATGCCTTTGGGTTATATTCAGAATACTGATTACCCATCTAGCTAAACACCATTAATATTAACAATTATATAGGCCTAGGCTAGCCTAGTTGTTCATTTATATTAAGCATGTGACTATGAGCCTGTTCATGACTGCAAGCTGGGCTAGCCTACTGTATTGTTGTGGCTATGTGTACAGATGTGAGCGGAGAGGATGTTTCAGAGAGAGGGAGTGTGTGTGTGTGTGTGTGTGTGTGTGTGAGAGAGAGAGAGAGAGAGAGCGTGAGAGAGGGAGAGAGAGAGAGAGAGAGAGAGAGAGAGAGAGAGAGAGAGAGAGAGAGAGAGAGAGAGAGAGAGAGAGAGAGAGAGAGAGAGAGAGAGAGAGAGAGAGAGAGAGAGGAGGGGGGGGGCAGGGAAAGAAGCACATGTATTTAGGTATTCTGTGGAGCTTTTGGCTGTACGGGCTAGATCTAAGGCTAGACTGGTCAAACACTCCTTACGTTTGTCTCGTCGCAATTCCATAGCTGCTGGCTTCTCCTTTAGGGCAGTGGTTTTTAAAAGCTTATTCCAGGTCGTCAAAGTACCTGGACACGGTTAACGGATGGAGCATCGTGATCCGTGCGGACTCGGTTCTCTCTGGGGTCCTGGTGGAGAGCTCTGGATACCGTCGTTTCAATCCCCTCCAGTATCCATCTCCAGGGACGCCGTTCTTGAACGGTGTACAAAGACCTGAGGATCTGACGAGACGCCCCTCCTAGCTCAAGAGGATCGTCTCTGTGCAGGGAAATCCTCTCTCTGTTGCCCTCAGTCTCAACGTCTTTTTGAACAATTTCTTCCTCAATGGCTTTCGGGATGATAGCCGAGGGTTTCCCTGCCTTCTTTCCCAGCTCCTTGCTTCCTGAGGCATGGTCAATCAAGGTTGTCGTTAGGATGTTGTTAGCTTTCTTTTTAGACATGCCATTTTTATGGTGTCCAGAGCATTCTTCAGATCTTCATCTTCATACTTTTGTTTGCATATATGAGTTAGATTTTCGTGCCATCTGGGAATGATATTTTAAGGTAGGCTGGGTCAGGTAGAGCATACTACTACGGCAGCAGTTGGTGCTACTGCTGCTGCTACAGTTGCTGCCACTACCACTACCATTGCTGCTGTTGCTAATACTACTACTGCTAGTATTACTACTAGGCTAGACCTAGGCATACTGCCGATACTAGTCCTAGGCTAGGCTAGATCTAATACTAGGCTACGCTAGGTTAGGCAAGCCTAGGCTACGCCTACCGGGTAGGCTAGGGCTAGGCCTACGTAATTGTTGAAATAACCCCCTGAGGGTGTCGACATTACTACCAGGGGTGTCGAAATAGCGACATGGGGTGTCGAATTATTAATGACAACAGGGGTGTCGTAATTCTGAGAGTGGCACTTTTTGAAGTGGGGAAATTCGACACCTTTTGAGCACATATATAACCAGTTTAAAGCAATAAAAATCTATCAAATTTTGTTGAAAAAAGCCGACGTTTCTGTCTCAGTAATTTTAGAAAATCCGCTAGGTTTGTTTACAGGGCTGCCAGTTTGGCCCCAAAGGAGGCCAAATTGCTCAAATTTGGCTCTTTGGGATCATGACTGGCTCCCCAAAAAATAGTTGGCCCGGTTGGCCCCAATTTGGCCCATTTTAGATTTCACCAAAAAAAAATTAAAAAAATAAAATTAAATAAAAGCAACGACACATACAAAAAAAGCATTTATTAGTCCCAAATGGTTGGCAGTGAAGGCAACCAGAGCAAGAGCGGCTGCGTGGAATAATGGCTGATCAAGAAAGTCGTGTTTACAATGTGGATCTTGCAGAGGATTCTAGCGTCAAGACAGATCACCAACATTTTAGGATCTTGCTTCAGTGAGTCGTCCCCATGAAGGAACCATGGCATGACCACTGACAGTGGCAGGATGAACAGTAGCGTGCAATGATGACTGAAAAGGGTCAGGTACCGTACCGTAATCAATCATACTTATTGATTTACTAATGTTATTTAATTTGGTTGAATATTTATTTATTTTATTCACAAAGATGGGGGGGGGTGTACGTATGGTTCGGCCCCAAAAAATCAATTTTGGTTCCAAATTGTAATATTGTTGGCCCCACACCAGAAGAAAAACTGGCAGCCCTGTATGTTTATTTCAAGTCGTACTTCCGCTCGATACTATCGCACATTGTCGCGCAATACTGAGCACTATTTTAAGTGTGCGACCCATATAGATCTAGCCTCATGTTTTATTTTTTTACTTGGTGCTAAATTCGACTGTGATTCTTTCGTTTGATGCCCATCATCGCTTTTTCTGGACTCCTTTGTGAAATTCTTTCTCTTGCTACTGGGAACAACGACAATAGATCTTAGATAAAAATCTAGATCTAGACCTAGATAGCGCCTGACCATGCCATAAAGAAAATGAAGTTCTGCAGTTGGAACCCCTCGAGCTCGCAAAGGTCGAGGTGGTCTAGATCAACAACAAAATGATGGGGACTCTCTGCATTTAAATCTCCCAAAAGCATTCCTCTACATTGTCAATTCCTTTCAGTACGAGTGCTACATTGGGGAACTGACGACACAGTGTACACACTGCCTGGCCATAAGATTTTCATATGAAAAACAAGATATGTGCTGTAGCAATGGCAAAGTTGATCTGCATCCATTTCCAAAACCACCTCCTGAACTGCAAATCCTTCTGTCAGGTGTGTCGACACTGTCCTCTCACTTTCTGGAGAAAATCAGGCTGTACAACAATTGCTTTCAGCTCAAATCCATGGGCTATACCGATCCCTCAAAGGATGGAATCCACAGTTTCGCGTGCAGGGTCAAGTATATCATTGCATTGTCTCTCTCCTTCCTGCCACCCAAAATGCGCATTCATTTATATAAGTTTATTTCATGGAAAGTGATGCAGCCTCAGAGCGCAGAAACAGTCTTTTCCAAGTACTTGAGCCTGGGATCATTTCTGATCTTCAAACCATGTTGCAACGCCATAATTCGTATGTCATAATCTGAAATGTGCATATGAATTTGCACGCTCACATTTCGAATAGTCTGTAGAAGTGTCATGCAAAGTTTCGTGGGCCTTGGTTAATTTGTCAATGAGCCACAATTTTTGTAACGCTGTGAGAGGAAAGCGAACAAGCTATAGACACTGCCTCTGTGATTTTGAACACGTCGGTGTGTTCCTTTCTCAGTGTAGCAGCCCTTTCGTGGATTATTTTTTTCTTACTGCTTTTTGTGATGGTGTAAGGCGAAATCCGTATTTTGTGATTGTGGAGGACTTGGCAGCAATACACTAAAGCAATGTAGATCAAGAAAGGAGTTAATCAAGGCAGACTTAAACAAAAGCAATATAGATCTAGAAGCCAGATATGACTGTAAAATGTTAGACAGCAAGGTACATGTAAAATGCCAGTAGGAGCAGTGACGCCAAGGCGTCGACCCCGAGAAAGCTGGGTGCTCAGCTAGTATCATATAAAGCCTTTTAGACAAGAAATAGGACTTGTTTGCTCAGTTGATAATTAATATTTTGCTATGGAAAACGGCAGTGAAGTGGTATTCAATGCCAACATGGAAGTAGGACTAGACCTAGATATCTAGATCTAGATCTAGGCCTAGGTGCAAATGAAACTGTAGATCTAGTCGATCTTCCACTTCAGCCAAAAGGTAAAAGAAAAAAAGACGAGCCCGTGGTGCTCTGCAGTGAACTGTTCAAACGCACGATATAATAGACCAGATCTTTCGTTTTTTCGGTTTCCTCCTAAGGATAAGGTGAGGTGCCAGAAGTGGGTGGTAAACTGCCGAAGAAAGGATTTGTTGGGCAGGTCATCAGAGTGTCTCTTTTCTAGTAACGTCCTTTGTTCTGAACACTTTAAGGACTCACAGTTCGCCATAACGAAAAAGAAAATCAGCTGAAGCGTTACAATACAGCAATACCAACGCGTTTCAACGTGCCCAATCCTCCACCTACTATAGAAGGAAATAGACCACCCCCAAGAAAAAGGACTATTGTGCTTACAAAATGTTCGAGCTCATCAACAATATGGGAGGAAATTTCTCAACCTCAAATACCAGTTTCACAGGTAAAAAAATAAAATTTTTCAAGAAAAACTTGGTACATTTGGAAATTAGATCTAGATATCTAGATCTAGATCTAGTTTTTAAAAGTATTTATACATAGATTTAAACAAAAATATCACCCAACCACTAGAGTCTACATTATTATGTTTGTTAACAATTAACAGCCTACAATTTTAAAAAGATGCTGAATTTCATTTGGTAAATCAAAATGTGATAGAAAGAATGTTACTGTAAGGGCTAAAGGGGGCAAGCTGTTAAATCAGTATAGGCCTACTATGTTAAATTCTGGAATACTCCTTCCTTTATTATGTAATTTTATCAATTATTAGTAAGAAATGAAACATGAACAACAATTTTTAAAAACCAATAGCCTAATACTACTACTACTACTACTACTACTAATAATAATAATAATACACATAAATTAAAGAAAAACTTATGGGAAAAAATCTACAAATCCTCTTTATCTTAATCTACCACTTAGAACCTAATTTATGCTGTGTGACTGAATGTAATGCATGTGTATGCTGGCCATAATAAGTTGATCAAATGATCTTATTGAATCTGACAAAGAACATGAAGTTGTGCCTTGAAATATACTTGTCTGTAGCTTTTGTAGCTTATTTATTGCATACTTTTAATTATTTGCCATGATGTAACTAGCCCACAGTGTTGTATCAAGTATAATTATTCTATTTCTATTAGGCTACCCAGCCCACTAGATCTGTGGAGATAGAGCATGAAACAATAAAACAGTTGAAGAAGAAAATTGTGTCACAGAAGAAAACAATCAAAAAACTAAAAGCAAGCCCATGAAAAGCTGCATCAAATCTACATTCAAAGAAAGAAATAGAACTGATCAAAACTTTGGCAGCCAAATATCTACCTCCCAAGTCTCATGATTTTTTCAGCAAACAACTAGACATGACACAAATGAAAGGAAAGAAATGGAGGGCCACAGACAAAAGCAATGCGCTTTAATTGTATCATGCTTCTCCTAAAGCATACCGGCTACTCCAAAATCAATTTACATTACCATCTGTGAAAACTTTGAAAAGAACAATGCAAAAGATAGCAATATATCCAGGTTTTCCGGAAATCATTATTAAAGTTTCAAAGTTAAAGTTTCCCACATGGCTGAGAGAGACAGGCAATGCATTTTAATATTCGATGAAATGGTCCTCAAAAGTCAGCTGCATTACATGTATAACATTGAAAATGACTGCGTGGAAGATTTTGAAGATTTTGGCCTGATTGGGGGCTGACCATGCTACCGTGTTTTTAGCCAGAGGTTTGTTTTCCAAATGGAAGCAACCAATAGGGTACTTTCTGAGCAATTCAACTATGCATTCTGAGATTCTTAAAGATTTGCTTCTTGAAGCTGTCGTTGTACTAAAGTCAATAGGTTTGAAAGTGAGAGCCGTGCTATGTGATCAGGGCTCCAACAACTGTGCAGTCTTTCGAAAGATGCAAGTCACCCGAGACAGACCCTTTTTTTATTATCAGGAAGATAAAATTCTAGTCATGTTCGACCCGCCTCACCTGCTTAAGAATATTAGGAATAACTTGTTGAAGCACGATTTTTTCAGCAATGACGGTGTCGTGTCCTGGCGTGTGGTCAGAGATTTCTACGAGAAGGACCAGACTTTTCAACTTAGGATGGCCCCAAAACTTACCCAAAAGCACATTGCTTTCCCCACATTTCTCATTTGAGGGTTAGTTTAGCAGCTCCAGTTCTGAGTCACAGTGTTGCTGCTGGGATAGCATTCCTCTGTCAAGTGAATGTGTTTCCTCCTGAGCACATGGCCACATCTATTTTCCTAGATAGATTTGACAGTCTTTTCAATGCTTTTAACGCAAATGGAAGCAAGTCATCTGCACCTTATAAGCATTCCATAACACCAATTTCATCCCACATTCCCTTTTTGAAAGACACCATTTGTTGGTTGAGGAAACTTGAATATGGCAATGAAGCATCCAAGAAGCCAGCAGAGACCCTTCCTTGCGTTAAAGGCTGGATACAAACGATTCAAGCCCTTTTAGTTTTAATAGAGGAAACTGCTAAGGGGGACGTGAAGTTCTTACTCAGCAACAGGTTGAACCAGGACTGCGTAGAGAACTTTTTTGCAGGCATCAGAGGTAAAGGCGGCCATAGAGATAACCCTGACCCCCAAGAGTTCCGCATTGCTTTTCGCCAGATAATGGTTGATAAAGTCCTCCTGACCAGTCCTGGTATGAACTGTAAGGATGATATTGATTACTTCCTACGCAGTTTTGCCTCCAGCACCCCAAATGTTATTCCACCTGTATTCTCAGAAGGCAGCGCACAAAATAAGGAGCAGCCACCAGTGACTAATCTCATCAAGTCACTAAAAGTAGAGAACCTGGTGCAGCTAGAAAATGTAGTCACATATATCAGTGGGTATTTGCTCAGGAAAGTTTCTCCACTTATATGTGACCAGTGTAAGACTTTGCTAGAGGAAAAAGAAAACACACACGCCAGGCACCTGACTTTGATTAATAGCAAAGCGTATAAAACCATCACAAGTGACGCCGGTCTTGTCAAGCCAAGTTTCCTGCTGGTAAAAGCTGTAGGTCTATTTGAAGCTACATTTCAAACGCATCTACAAACTACTTTGAGAAAAACAAACATCAGACAGCACTTTAAAACGAAGCTTTTGAACCTCCCATGCTGTCAGCACCTGAAAAGTTCAAATTGCCACTGCCATACTGTTGACTACGAAGCAAGCTTGTTCCTCACAGTCAGAATCCACCATGAACTGAAACTTAGAAACACCGCACCGAAAAAGAAGCCACACAAACAAGTCCGGAAACTTAAGAAGCTCCAGCACTGTTGATATGAACCTAAAGGCAAACTGCTGAAACTGTATCTCCAGCAATTTAACGGTGAGTAAACAAGATTCTTCATTTGAGCCTTCGCCCTCACTAGATATAATAATATAGTAAAAGTATTATAGTTTGTCGAACTGTACGCTCTTTGGCTCTTGGGGCTCAGTATTAGCCTAGATCTGATCTAGATCTAGATCTAGTCTAGATCTAGATCTAAATCTAGTCAAGATTCTAAATCTAGATCTATTACTCATTATAATGTAATTCTGTCTATCATATCTATCTATCCAGATTATCTATCAATCTATCTACCTATCTATCTATCTATATCGCTCTCTCGCAGGTGGAAAAAGGGACCGTGTGCGTTATACATGAGGAGGAAGCTGTGGAAAAAGGGACCGTGTGTGTTATACATGAGGAGGAAGCTGTGGAAAAAGGGGCCGTGTGTGTTATACACGAGGAGGAAGCTGTGGAAAAATGGACTGTGTGTGTTATGCATGAGGAGGAAGCTAGGAAGCTGTGGAAAAAGGAACCGTGCGTGTTATACATGAGGAGGAGGCTGTGGAAAAAGGGACCGTGTGCGTTATACATGAGGAGGAAGCTGTGACTTCACTTACAGATACTCCATCGGTAGGAGGGAAAGAGACACATGGGCCGGAATCCAACGGTACAACATACTCAGTTTCTAATAGTGTTTTGAAACGCTCTCAGCAAGTGGATACACTGATTTTCTTCAATGCACGATCAACAGCAATCATCAACCGTCTCATGTGACCCCTAACTGTATCTACTTTAACTTTTGACTTAAGAATGACACCGAGAGCAAACATAGCATGATAATACTTTTTCTTGTGTTCAAAAAGCAAAAAGACAAGGCGACCATTTTTTGTGTGTGTCTGTTGCAGTTAAGGCACGTGTGTCATCCGAAAGAAGTGCTTTAAAATCAGCTAAAGACTTAGTTCTCACAGTTGCCATATTAGCTCAAAGTCACAAATTCTACAAATATAATATTATTTTTGTAAGAGTTTATTGGTGTTCACAACTATAATATGTCACATGAGCACGAGGGACTCAAGTTGGTTGCTTTCACGTTTGTATGCACGGCTTAGTTTTACTTTTTACAGTCGGAATAGTTACCAGTACCGATATGTGGATAATTAATCGATAAAAGAGGCTTTGGTTAACTTTTTGAAAGTTTTGTTTATTTTGACTCAAGTAGAGAGAAAACTAGATCTAATGCTATAACCATAAAGCAAGTTAAAATGGTGCAAAGTTCCTGTTTTTAAAAAAATTCAAGCAAGGACGGAAATAGAAAGAGTGGAAAGAAGTTAGAGAATCAAAATTTTAACAAATATTTTTTATAACTCAAAACCTAAGGAATGTCTTTCGAACTACAAAAAGCCAAAACCAAAACAGGTTACTGTAATTAATGTGGAACGGATTTATTTTAACTCTGGGACAATAATTTTTTTTTAAACTCAAAATAAAAGAAGTTTAAAAAATTGAAAAGTGAAGGAAAAAAAGAATAATTTTAATTCTAGCAGAATTAATATTTAAAAAACCACAACAACAACAGCAACAAACAAACAACGTAAACCAAAAACAAACTCAAACAAAACAGATTTTTACAATCTAAGCAACAGTCTGTTTTTTTTTCAGTGCAAACAAAACAGATGTTTTCTTCAAGTCAAAACAAATTCTTTTCGATTCCACCACAGCTTTTATCAACCGCAGCAAAAAGCCCCCATAACTTCTTAGAACTCAAACAAAACTACTTTAATTAACTCAATCGAAACAATGTTTTCCCTCAACACAAACAAAGCAGTTTTTTGTCAACTCCAAAAATATTTTTAACTCAACAAAATGAAACAATAATAAGAAAAAAAACACCAAAAAACAACCGCAAAAATAAAAGCCTAACAAAACAAACTTTCCCAAGTAGACAAAGATTTTTCTTTCAACTCGAAAAGTTAGTATTTAGTAAATCCACGTGCAATAAATGAAGAACTTGAAATTCTGACAAATTTAAAGTGAGGTTGCTGAAATAATAAAATATCAGATGGAATGCACAGGAAAATTAAATTTTCACTGCAGACAGAGCCCATTAAAAGTAACATTTGAACCTAATGGGGAAACATGGGCAGAGCTTCTGCATTTGAAATTTAAAAAAGAAAAATAGAGAAGAGCCCTTTTGCATTGGAAATTGGAAGAAAAAATTGAGCAGAGCCCTTCAGCATTTGAAACTGGAAACAAAATTGGGCAGAGTTCCGCTGCGGGCAGAGCCCTTTTGCATTTGAAACTTTAAAAAAAACGACCAGAGCCCTTTTGCTTTAGAAACTGGAAAAAAAATTGGGCCGAGTTTCTGCTCCGGGCAGAGCCATTTTGCATTTGAAACTGAGAAAAAAAAAACGACCAGAGCCATTTTGCATTTGAAACTAAAAAAAAAAATTGGGCAGTTTCCACTGCGGACAGAGCCATTTTGCGCTTGAAACTACACGGCCATTGTGAATTGTGGGAGTGAATTTATCAAGATCTAGAATTTAGATATTACTACATGTATTAGTCTAGATCCAGATCTCTTCTCTCCCCCCCCCCCCCCTCCCCCTCTTCGGGATCCAAAAATATGAATAAAAATATAAATAAAACTATAAAAAATATTAATAAAACGGCCTAATTTTGTCAATGTACAGAAATATATGCATTGTTCTTCCCGCACAAGAAGAAAGGTGCATGAAACTGCTCTTCGCAGCACCAATTTGGTGCAAGCTAAAAGTTTGATCCAAGTTTCCGCTAGATCTAGCCTATCTACTACACTACGTGTATAGATCTAGTACTGTCAAAAATTCGTGGCGCAACTTATCCTCAAATATCTTTTTAACCGTAATCAATGTCACCTATACTTTGCACAGCTATTTGTATCCATTTGTCTCAACGTAATCATATTTTTCCCACAACAACTGAGGCTAGATCTAGATTTTAAAAAATTTCTTCAATAATTTATGTAAAATACTACAAATCTCCTTCACGCGGAAAATAGATCTAGAGATCTAGAGTTAATCCTGTGGTGCGATATACCGTAAGCGATCTTTTGTGGTTATCTCTGGAAGTTACAGGTCGATCTTCATGATTTTTCTCACCAGAATTTGAAAGACTTCCTCTCTATATGGTGTAGCGCATTACTGTAATAGCAGTTTAAAATTTCTATATGTTGTGGTGGTGTTTGTTTAGTAACGTGTGTCTGGTTGATGCGCAAGGTTTGGTGCAACATATATCGTCTGGTTGAGTGCGCAATAGTACCATGTTTACGGCTCTAGATTTAGATCTTCCTCTTTTCTGACACTTTTCATCTTTTTCTATCCTGGCATTGTCTTCTTTTCCATGCAAGAAGCTCCTGCACTGACCGTAACGGAAGGCCAAGGTCAATGAGGCGTGTTCTTTTTGGGAGCTGTGCCCCCCTAACAGGAGATTTCCCTACACCGTGTGTATGTGTTTTGATAATGGATAAAAAGAAAGGTGCTGTGGACACAAGAAGGTGAAAGAAGAAAACAAGAATTAGACAATACCTAGACTAGTATTCTTAAAGGAAAAGGACAAAAAAGAAGAAGAAAAAGACATGAAGAGAAGAAACTGAACATTTTGGAGATTAAATTTTCATATCAATTAATTTTGACATGAATACATTAACTGATCATCTTCCAATGGCAATATAAAGCATCCAAACGGAAGGAAAACAGCCTATTTCAGTGCACAATGCAGGTCATAAAGAAATAACTTAATAAGTAAAACTACCAAAGGGCGTAGAAGTAGAAGCCACACTATCAATGCCAAATAGCAAAAAAGCCGATATTGCGCACTGAAACGGACTACACAAATTTGGTCTGCTTCAGTGCGCAACCCTATCTGGCATGTTCCTTAAGAACAAAGATAGTACATAACAAGATGGGCCACTCAGCCAAAGAAGTGTCCGCTGGAAGTTCGCTCTTTGCTTCAGATGGCGCTGCAGTCTGTTTTGAAGCTCTCTTTCGTTTTTCCAGAAGAAGAATAGGAATAGCACCTCCTTGCGTGCGCAGATCGACTGCTGTTCATCAGAAGTTCGGGTTCGTTCAGTGTGGTGTTTTAGTTGGGTTTTTTTTATTTTAATGACCTCTCGCCTTTCATTCTAAAGTCAAATTAAACGAAGAAAACAATCACCCTTTCCTCCGGAAGAGGTTTTTTGTTAGCGTAACCATTTTAAAAAAGCGTTCTTCCGAAATCTATTCAAAAACTTGCTAGTTTCACTTTGATTTTTTAAAACTCAAGTAGGGTAACACAATTCTGAAAGGGTGCGCTTTTGCGAAGAGGGCGCCACCGAATTTTAAGGACACTTTTTTAATTGGCTCAAAAAGAGAAGTGGCCCCTCTTGTTTAAGTAGACTGTTTGTTAAGAAGCAGCCTGCGATAGCATTTATTGATTCTAGTATACATTCTACGATACATAAGAGCTAGATTAACCAATGATAGTAAATAACAAGATGGGCCACTCAGCCAAAAAAGTGTCCGCAGGAAGTATGCTCTTTGCTTCAGATGGCGCTGCAGTCTGTTTTGAAGCTCTCTTTCGTTTTTCCAGAAGAAGAATAGGAATAGCACCTCCTTGCGTGCGCAGATCGACTGCTGTTCATCAGCAGTTCGGGTTCGTTCGGTACGGATTTTTAGTTTTTAAAAATTTTAATGACCTCTTGCCTTTCATTCTAAAGTCAAATTAAACTAAGAAAACAATCACCCTTTCCTCCGGAAGAGGTTTTTTGTCAGCGTAACCATTAAAAAAAAGCGTTCTTCCGAAATCATTCAAAAACTTGCTAGTTTCACTTTGATTTTTTAAAACTCGAGTAGGATAACTCTGTTCGCTGAAGGTGCGCTTTTGCGAAGAGGGCGCCACCGAATTTTGCGGACACTTTTTTAATTGGCTCAAAGAGAGAAGTGACCCATCTTGTCTTGTACTATCTTTGGATTAACTAGATGAGCTAAATAATCGACTACACAAGCGCTTAGTAAATTCACCGATACCGGTTACGAAAACCATCAATATGAAGGGGCAACAAAACTTTCCGACACCGTAGAATCACGTGTGTTGACAGGAACTTCCAAAACGAAAGTAAAACAAGCTGCATTCTGCGCCTGCTCACAGAAAGTGACCTCGTTTTCGTTGTTCTTATCCAAAATAGACTTGGGCAGAATTGAAAAAAATAGGACTTTCAAGTCTCAAGTCCTAACACCTTGAGACCCTCAAGTCTCAAGCCCAGTTTCAAGTCCAGGGGACATAATAAAGTATACATGTAACAGGAATAGTCTCTTTGATAGTAAAGCCATCAGCATTACTTCCCTTTATCGTTATCATTATTTTCTTGTTCTCCAACCAACCACCTAGATCTAGATCTAGATCTAGATCTAGATTCTAGATCTATGTTGAGAACGTATGAAACATCTTTGTGATAGATCTACTTGTTTTGGTTGATTTTTTTTTTATTGATTTTTTTTTTTCTTCGCTTGTTTGTTTTTTGTTCTGTTCTCTGTTGTATTAATAAACTCAGGAATTGCTTCAGCCTTGGATGGCAATGATGGCATTGAAGCCTTATCCGGGCCTAGGCCTGCCTACCCCTTATCGAGGAAGTGGACTCAACCAATACGCCAAGGGCGAGCAAATCCTAGCAAGTAATAGGGGTGGTGCTGCCTACCCCTTATCGAAGAAATGGACTCAACCAATCCGCCTAGGACGAGCAAGTCCGAGCAAGTAGTAGGGGTGGTAGGTGTATTTGAATTCAAACAATCAAACTGAAAGCCCTAAATTAATCAGAAACATGCCAATTTTTAGCATTTCTTTAGACATTGGTTTACTGAGTCTTTACTCAATGTTTGTAGATCTACTGTGCGTTAAAATAATTGTATTTCTTGATTGAGAGATAGATCTATTTTGCTAGGCCACGCAAGACTTGGACTTGCTCAGTTCTAAATATTTGGTCTCAAACACTACTTGATGGGCACGAGAATTTCAAGTCTCAAGCAAAGATCTCAAGTCCAAGTCCAAGTCCTGCCCAGGCCTAATCCAAAACAAAGCAGGAGACCGGGGGTTGCGCCCCCAAACAGCAGCGCGGTGACACTGTTAGACTTAGATCTAGATTTAGATCTAGATCTAGATTCTAGGTCTACATCTAGATCTACATCTAGATCTAGATCTAGATCTAGATCTAGATCTAGACTCTAGATCTACATCTAGAATCTAGATTAGATCTAGAATTATTCATAGCACTTCCCGCTTCTCACACAAATTTTGTATACGCATAGGGCCTCAGCTAGATCTAGGCCTAATCTATGACACTTTTTAATTAAAGATCTAGATATATCTAGATATAGATCTAGAGGCTAATTACAAGAAGTTAATTTTATGGTGAAAATCTAGAATCTAGATAATCTGTAGGCACTAACCTGTTAGGTCTCTTGATGAGGTGTACCCAGAATGTGTTGTTCACGGCGGGGCAGCTCAGGGGGAAGTGGCAAAGTGGCAAGTGGAGGTGGAGTTTCCCTCCAAAGTTAGGTAGATATAGATTCTACAGCTTCCGGGTCAGCTCTAGCAATCAGCAGTGGTGTGCATTCGGGTATTTCTTATTCAATAATTACATTACTACATGACATCTTCGCCCCCTAGAACTATCTAGACCAGAAATTGAAACCCTGATAGAAGAGCATAGCAAACATGGAGATGCTGTGATCTTCACGGATGGATCAGTCAACAGAGGAGCCAAATTGGGCTGGGCCTTCAGTGTCCAAGTTGATGGGCTAGTAGTGAAAGAGCAAAGTGGAGCAACTGCACTGACAACATCAGGTATGTGTATGGAGATAAAAGCCATAAGTGATCAAGAACACAACAACAGCGAGCAGTAATCATTACTGACTCAATGAGCACTCTACAGAAGGTACAGAAAGGGATGCTCTATGCGGACTGGAAGGCTACGATCAGGCAGTGCAGCCTTGAAAGTGTGGCCTGGATCATCTGCCCGGGCCACTCAGGGGTAACCGGCAACGAGAGAGTAGACAAGCTGGCTGGAGAAGCAAAAGTGAGAGGGAATTTGACACTGGACCCACCAACCGTCCTAACCGCTGTAAGGGAAAATTTGAGAAAGAATAGGGCGGATAGCGGTTTCCACACTCTAGGTAGATTGAAGGAGAAGGGGATCCAAAGAGGAGAGGAGAAACATAGCCATCTGGCGGAGCAGTCCGGCGGATCTCCAACCAGATTATGGTGGAGACTATAGGCAGACAGACTCTGGGATGGATCCTGTTGAGGGAGATAAACAGAGATAGACATGTTCCGACTGCAGTGACCCCAACACAGTGGGCAAGTAAGACAAGTAAGTAAGTAATCAAAGATACTGTAACCTAGATCTAGAATAAAGATTCTACGAGTAAGGTAGGCTGGGATAATATGGTTTCAGCTGCGATAGGTCCTATCTCGACTAGAAAAAGATAAACTGGTGCATTTGACGACATGAAAGGTAGATCTGGGAGTTCTAGATGTAAGTCTAAACTAGATCTAGACTAGAGATTCTATTTTTTCTCTTTATTTTACTGGATAGATCTAGCTAGACCTGGATCTGGAATCTAGGACTTATTAGACTAGTGTCGTAAGCCGTCGGTGCTCAGACCATATTAATCCCGTAGGCTAAGTTCTCAAATGTAGGTTAGGCCTTCATGTTGATCAAGATCTAGATTCTAGAAACACTTTAGTCTAGTCTAGATGCAATGGGTAAACGTGCAGTGTAGCGGTCTATGCTGTTTACTGACTGCTAATCTAGGATTTTATTTATTTTCGATACTAACAGGTTTGGCAAGACACGAGCCATTGAAAACTCAAGGTGAATAAACGCTTTGAAAGTGGGGCTAGAAAACGCAAACGGCAAAACTAACAAAATACGCACTAAAGTTTAAAGCCAATAACATCCTTTGGTTTTGTTCAGTCAGACAGTTACAGTAGTAATACATCAGATTATGCGAACCGTCTGGAAGTGAAGCACTGCCTTCTCAAATACAGACTACAACCTGTCAGAATTCTCCTGACAAAATACGTCTTTTGCCTGCAAGCAGCCATGTTTCAGCTGAAGATACTGAGAGAGAGAGAGAGGTGACAGAAGTACTAGGTCTAACTTTAGAGAAAAACGAAGATGCAGAGATCACAGAAACAAATACAGAGACTGATTACCGAGGTGATTATTGAGATAACGATGATGTAGGGACATGGACATCTGCACTAAATGACCAGGAATTGTCTTTTTGGATTGATAAAGGTCCGTCGAAATGCCAACACAGTGAGGGACCTTTTACAAATTCTAAAAGAATCTATAAAAGCCAAACCAGACTGTGCTCAAAGAGTCTATTTACTGCTACAAAAGTGAACGGAGAAACATAAACAGAGAATGGCTTGTGTACTCTCCAAAACAAAGGAAACTATACTGCTTTGTGTGTAAATTATTCTCACGTACTGCAACATCCACGCTACCAGGTTTGGCCTCAACTGGATTTGATGATTGGTCTCACCCCCAAGCTATTGAAACTCATGAAAAATCACCAAGTCATATGAATTTTATGTTAACATACCTAACAAGAAAGTGTGGCAACACGTTCACTTCAGAACTTGCGGAGCAAATTCGAGCAGAACAAGATTACTGAAAAAATGTGCTTCATCGAGTAATTACAGTGATTTCTTTCCTTTTAGAGCGGGGTTTGGCATTCTGAGGAGATGAAGAAACTTTCGGTTCACCAAACTGTGGAAACTTCATTTGATTGTCAGAGCTTATTGCCAAGTTCGACCCGTTTCTACATGAGCACATCAAACAGCATGGCAACAGAGGGTCTGGCCAAACATCCTATTTGTCAAAAACAATTTGTGAGGAAATATACAACTGATGGCCTATAAAGTTAGAAGTTCGATTATCAATTACATCAAACAAGCTGGGTACTTCAGTATATCAGTGGACGATGTTTCACATGTTGACCAACTCACTCTCATCGTTAGATTTGCATCTCCCGAGAATGGGATTCCTACCGAGAGGTTTTTACATTTTTTTGAACTTCAAGACCACACGGTACATATATAGCAAAGCTGATTCTAAACGATTTTGATGAAACACAGTTGGAAAGTCTTGTTAAGTCAAGATACATGTACTAAGCCCTCAATGACTCATTCAAATCTTGGGATTGTTTTCCTATCGTGTATTCTCTTGTAATCGATAATACATATTTTTTATTATGTAATGATAATGACAAAGGCTTAAACATAGGGCTATCCGGCTTCTTTTCAAAGAGTGTGTTCATGTTCTATCGAGTTCTTTCGGTTTGGCAGATCAACTATACGGCCACGAACTTGCCGTAGAATACTGTATATCGTTCCACCTTAGATAACGTGGCAGAGGACGGATAAAGGTGAAAACTAACAGGTTCACTGGATACCGGGATATAGGCGTGGGAAGAGATAAAATAAATTCACGCTACTTGGTCTGGAAAAAGATGAACCCAATCATGGGTGCAAACTGGGTCCAAGAAAGTCAAGCCGGCATCAGTTTAGAAATTCCTAGACGGCCGGGCGAAACTGGCGAGACTGACTCCGTTTGCCTTTTAGTTTTACCTGGAGCATACACATATCACATAGCGCACAGGCGGACAAATAGTCTACTTTACAGACAAACACACATCTCCACTTTACAGACACACATCTCCACTTTACAATTAATACATGTACACATTTCCACTTTACAAACACAATATATCTATGTCCACTTTACAGACAAACACTCATCTACACTTTACAAACACTCATCGCCATTTTACAACTTTATAGACAAACACACATTTCCACTTTACAGCTTTAAAGAAAAACACAAATCTCCAGTTTGCAGAAAGAGAATCTGGGAAAATTGGTTTCGCCTCTTTAAAAAAAAATTACTTAGATTTTACATTTTATTCTTTTATTTAATTAAAGGGGGGTGGGCTACTTCTTTCCTTTGCTCATGTATGTTACATGTACTTTCCATCAACACCTCTAATGTTCAGCACTTACATGACTTATTTATGTGTTGTAAGTGTCGTCAACTTCGTACAAAACTACACATTTTTAAACGAATAATAGATACTCTAACTCTAAGATTATATATGTCCCATAATGAAAACTGGCATAGATCTGGCGTTGACCCCAAGTCCTACTTCCTCTGTGCGAGACATTACAGCGACAGTTGGCCAAGTGCAGTCGGCCCTGTTGGAGGGCTAGTCTGGCGTCACCAGTCCTGTGATTTACTGCTGTAATGAAGTGAAATATAAAGGCCATAAAATACGGTAATCTCTTTTCGATAAATAAATCTTCATTAAAAGACGATCGTGGTAAAGCAACCAGTCCCTTATAGTAATACAGATTTATTGTATGCTTGGGCTGGTGGGAAAGGTATGAGTTCCCATGGGATGACAATCAAGCTACAAAACAGATTTGGTCTCGTTGGCGGCCGGTTAAAACCCTCCTCAAATGAATATTTTCCAGGGACTGCAAATAACACAGCAAGCTGCCATGACGCTGTCAGTCGGATCTTTGTACTCCTGTGAACTCCATTACACATTCGGACCTGATATTTGCACATCAATGGAAATCTTAAAATGTTTGAAATGACCTGGGGTCATAAACTAAGAGGACTCGAAAGCAAAATTAATAGTCTACATGACATGCATTATTATAGAGAGAACAAATACAAACATATGTACACAATCACGCGCACGCACTCACACACACACACACGCGCGCGTGAGCACACAGACATA